>NC_031768.1:33649180-33815418 GCF_001522545.3 Parus major
CTCTCCAAGTGCTCACTGACAGGACAAGAGGCAAGGGTCACAAACCAAAACAGAGAAAATTCCAAACATAGGAAAGAAATCTGTTATGGTCAGGGTAGAAAAAGAAAGGAACAGCTTGCCCACAGAGGTTGTGAAGTCCCTTGTTACTGTAGCTACTCAATTTCAGAGGGACACCATCCTGAGTAATCTGTTCTAGCTGACTCTTCCCTGAGAAGGTGTTGTACTGGTCAGTCTCCAAAGGTGCCTTTAAACCTTAATCATTGTGTGAATATCAAAATAGGTGTGACCTATTTTTGTAAATAGGTGTATATTTTTGTAAAACAAGAAGCAAAAAGCAGAGCAAGTATTAGTTGCTTCAAGAGGAAAAGATCCATTGTGAAAAGTCATCAGATTCAGAGTTAGGAAGGAATTTACTGTGCATGTGTGATATAGCTCACTGTAGCTGGAAGAAGATAACCATCAATTCAGTGGGTCAGTAGAAGACAATATAAAATGTGAATTCAATATATTAATTCTGTAGGAATATATAGAGCATTAAATGAAAAAACTATTACTTTCTTCCAAAGACAGGCATATAGATATGTTGCAATGCATAAGAAAAGCACCAGATAGTCCAGTTCATTTTTAGTTTCTGAAAAAAACACCCTCTACATTCAGTATTTCCCATCAATTCTTAACCTACTACCTTGAAGTCTCCTTCTGTCTTCTAACTCATATAATTGTTAACCAGTCATCTTATTCTTGAAAGCCATCCACAGGTCAGGGACTAACTGCCAGCTCCTCAGTGTTCCATTAAGGTAACCATGGTCTTTTGGCAGCACTGTTGTTGATAGACACAGGTGGTTATGGAAACTGCTTCTTGCTGGTAGAGTGGTGCAGTTCTCACTGAAGAGCAGATTAGCTCTGTGTGTGGCACCTTTCAAGGAAACCCTTCCCTTTTAATCAACCATTCCTGTTAGAGTGGAAGGCAATGAATAAGGAGAAAGGGAGTTACTGGAATTCCTTGTCCATATGCGTCCCACTTCTGTTGAGCATGCACCAGAAATTGAATACCTTAGCCACAGGGGTTTAATAGGTTTCACCTGTACCCACAATCTGAACTACAAAGATGAAAAGGGAGAAAAACATACAATCTCTTTCCTGTTATTGGAAATTTTGTACCTGGCAAAGCCCACATTGTGACATTACTTTGCAGCAGCCATCTGCAGCTACTCTCCTCTCTCAAAAATATTAAAAGTCATGATGAGGACGGAAACTGCTTCTGTGTAGTGTTGCCTGCATTTTCCTTCAGCAATAGTACTTTGACTAAACTTCACAGAGCCTGTACACAGACTCACATGCTGATGTGCAAATGTCCATAAGTGTAAATTCCTAGCACAGCTGCTCACAAGGTTCTGTCCTGTATCAGATAGCTGTTTCCTGACTTGGCTTTGAGGAATACTTGGGATATAGTGGTGTCCCTAAGATAAAGACTGTCTCCATCAGGCAGTTATGAGATTGTCTTTTTCTAGAGGAAGATCATTTAGTCACATTTACCAAAGGAAACCTACCCTATTATCATATGGTGTACTATATCAGTATAACCCTGAGATTCCAGACAGTTCTTTCCCTTTTCTTAAACTGCTCTTATCTGTGCTATAAGGTGAATAAGAGAACAAAGGGTGCCTACATAACACTGCTGAGAGAGGTAAACAGAAGAGTCTCACAAAATTTTATGAATTTATTTAGGTAGCTTTCAGATATTAGACCGGATTACTTTTTGCAAAGCATCCCCAGACATATAAATCTTTTGTGTCATCTTCATAGCAAGTTATATAAATACAAATCATCCAAGAAGAAGAGCCAACATTTCCTCCACTCCAGTATTTATGTTTGTGACCATACAGAAAGTAATACAGGTTATTTGTATCAAACCCACAGTCAATTCATGGGGCGTTGTTAAAGATTTGCTATAATTGTTCTTCTCATTCCAGTGCAACTGGGATTATAGTGGTGATTGCTTCTGCAGTAGACTTAAATATTTCCAAGAATTGTGCCTTTTTCTACCCAACAACTGTAATCTGTCATGCCCTGCCCTTGGTCTTTATATCTGTGCCGTGACTACAGATGTCTTTCAAACAAGACTATGAAGAGGATGCATTTACATTCTAGTGAGCTCAGCCAGTGCTGAATGATGTTTGGCCTATGGAGTGTCACCTCCTCCCAGACAATCTGTGTGATTCAAAAGGCTCTTTTTCCTCTTGTGCAAAGGGGGAAAAAACCTTCTCTCTGCTGGATGTTCAGGCATTCATCAAAAAGCTGAAAATGTAATAATCACATTATAGGTACACCTCAGAGTGGGCATTTCCTCTTCCATCAGCTCTGCTACCTCACTGTGGCAGTGTGAAGAATGGGAAAGTCTTTTTGATATATGACGTCTTAATCTTTTATTCAGAAAGTATATCCTGATCAGTTTTTAAATGTGATAGGTTACAAAATGAAGACTCTTACTGTTTAAATTGAAGCCTTCAAGGCACAATGAATCTGTTAATCTCCCTGCGTAGTTATACTATGGCAGCTATCATGATGGCATTTCTTATCAGTAATTTGATCCAAGCAGAAATTCCTGAAAGGTGATTTCCCCCCATCTTTGATTCTCTTTCATACTCCTGGAATATTCTAGATTGAGAGGTTTCCAGATACCCATATTCACCCACTTTCTAGTCAGCCTTTTTGAGTTTGCGTCACATCATCCTAATTAATTTGGAAATTTTAATTCAGCTAAAAAAGCTAGTCATTGATTCTAATCAGTCAAGCTAAAAACTCTAAAGAAACCCACAGACATAGTTGCTTAAACTGTTCCAGAACCAAACATCAAGGATGTAGAATCTCCTGTGTTGTCTACAAGATATGTCATTATGGCAAACTGCTCAATTAACCTTTTTAACAGAAACCTTCAAACATAACATGATTCTTCTACTTGAGGATTTCTAAGCCCCTAAAGTGCTTAAATTGTGTTTGAATGAAGGTAAGTTGTCATACAGAGACATCTTTGGGATGCTTTGCAGTGGGAGCAAAAAGCCAAGCACTTGACTGTTTAAAAACTGTAGAAAATTTGGAACTGTTTCTTCAACATTTTTTAAATTGCTCCAAATGATAATGCTAGAAATTGCAGAACTTTATCAGTTTTATTCTCATTAGACAGCCAAGCATGCCTCAAGCTATGATTTTTTTTTTCCAAGAGTCAGAGGTCTCCAGTACTGATCTAGAAAGAGATTACATTTCATGAATTGTCCCTGAAAGAAGGTGTTTTCTTGGCTCTGTTAGGCTACTTGTCCTGTTGGCCTGTAAATTGGATGTATTTGCAGTAACAGAAACACAAAGGTAAACACTTCCAGCATAGGAAGGACAAGGTGTTCAGATCAGCACTGGCAGGCTGCTGAAGACATAACCAAAATTGTTTAGAAAATTGGTGGGGATGGCTCAATCTAGGTTCTTGTTCTTACTTGTGATTATAGGGATTAAATAGCTGTGAGCTAGTGTAGGGAACAAAAGAAATGTTTTTTTTCACAGATGGATAAATTTCACTTCACTTGATGTTAGCTTAATAGAAATAAGGCAATAAATAAAATAGCATCAAGTACTATCTCTCTCTGGAAAATGACAGGCATCATCAGAGAGCAAATATTTATGGTAAATTCCTCAGATAGGTGGAATGAATCACCTGCTGGAAATGCTTATCTACTTCTACTGCATTTAGGGCAGAAGCTGAGATCATTGGTTCACTCTAGATGTTTAAATTTCAAATGGCTAAATTTCAACATTTTTATCAAGTCAATTCCATTTTCATCCATTTTTCAGTGGAGAAGTTTTCAACTTGCATTTCTCTGGCAATGTCTGCACGTACCTCAGTATAAAGTCTGTACATCTGTTGCAGCTCTATTGTGCATTGCCTTGTGACATACTTTGTGCATTATAGTTATCATCTGCCTCATGTAAATCAGGGAAAAGCTAATAAAATGAAACTTGGCTATGCAGAATTATACATTTTTGATGTCTTTCACGCAAAAGCACTAGTATTTCCAGAAATACATATAAAGGGAAATTTTTATTTTGTAAAAATCTCAGGTAGCTTTAATCTACATGAAGTTGTGAAAACATACTGCATCCTTGACCATTATGTTTCATTTTAGAAAATAAAATGTTTATGGCTGCATGTGAATTACTGAAGTCAAATGGCAACAGCATTTGAAAGAAAATTTGTGCAGTTACAGGGACGTTCTTGGAAAGAACACTGTTCACTTAGAAAGCCTATAAAATATTAGGACATTTATATCATATTAAAAAAGGATCTCTCTCACTTACAATCAAAGTGTAAACAATTAATAATTAATAGTTAACAAACTTATTTAGTAACAATTCTGCTCCAAAGAGAGAAAGAGTGAATGTAGAAATAAAAACCCCATTGACTCTCAACCTGGTTGTCATGGCATCAGTTATATCACTGTGAGCATCTGCTCACAAACTCGTGAAATCCCCTCGTAGGTTTACGTTGTTGACTCCCTACATATCTACTGGGTGTACTGTTCAGATTCTTGCTTCTGGAATGCTTAAATAATTTCTTCAGATTTTAAGCTTCATTGTTTTATGGCCAGTTCATATCTGTTTTTTCTTATGCCAGCACTTTCTTTCAAGGTGGAGAAGTAGCATTCACCATATTGTTGAACAGTCACTGAAAGTCAAGGGGTGGGATTGATATCAGGAAAATGGTTTGAAAGTTTTGTCTTCGGTCACCTGAATCTTCATCTACATAGCTAATGGAATGAAAGAATCGACTCTGGAAGATAGGACACCTTGTTCTTAACCAGACATATCTTAAGACCCTTAGATACCTCTCATGACTTCTTCACCCAGTTAGTACTGATTGTCAGATACATGCAGATGATGTCATCAATGCCTTTTTTAACAGCAGTATCTACTTCAGCACCTGAAGCTCATCCTGTCTCATCCTGTCTGATGGACATGACCTGGCTCTTCTATCTTAAAGCAACAGCCTTTTGCAAAAGTTTTTGTTGGTAGTTCTTACTTTCCTTGATCTCAGTACTTGTCTGTTTACATTTCTAGTTCTCTTGCTCTCCTGATCAGCTGATTTTTCCTATACGTTCCTCCAATATTATTCTGTAATAAGAGTAGCAGCCACCTCTATGTCATCAGCACCTCTATGTCATCAGCAGTTTAACTGAAGAACCTACTGATCTCCGTGCTGAAGTTATTATTGAAAATTCTAAATACTAAGTACTAGATAATATTAGTCCCAAGATCAAATCTTTGTGATTCCTATTAGGAATCCTAATTCAAATCAATAGCTGTCTCTTTCAGCTCAACTGACTGTAATCTTTTGTTTATTCCTTCTGCATCTCTGTCATTATTCTGTATCTACCCCATCTTCCTCTCATAACACCTTCCTGTCATGCCAGATGCTTTATTTTTGTCCTAATGAAAAAAATTAAATTCAGCAATGACAGCATTTTCTGTGGGTCTGCTACAGAGTAGACTACTTTTGCAGAGCTCAGTTTGCTTTAACTCAAGAATCACAAAGCGATAGACACAGATAATTAATGATAATAATAATAGTTTGCAGCTTTATTTAGTCTGCAGCCAAAACCTGAAGTCTGTCTTTGAGGCATATATCAACCAGAAACTTTATTCAGAGCTTACAGCTTATCTGTGAGCCGAGCTGACATCCAGAACTGGAAAACAACAGCCGTGTGATTCCCTTCCTTGTATTTCCTTCATTTTACAGATACTTAGTTCTTATATTTTCAAATAATTTTTCCATTAAAAATCTAGAACCCTAACCCCCTGTATTTTTTCCCTGTAAAAACATTTAAAGGGATAAATCATTCTCCCCATTTCTCAGGCAGATGCTCAATGATTGGCATGATGTTTTTGATTACAGGCAACTTTTTCACTAATATTCACCAACATTATTATTATATTTTGCAAAGTTTTCAAAGTACTTTGCAACATTTTAGATGTTTATTTGTGATAAATCTTTTTATCCAAGCATAGGAAAAAAATGGGATTTCTTTGTTAACATTTTCCCCAACAATACAGTGACAGTTGATAAAATCCTACATTTTTTGAATGAAATTTAATGATAGCATTTCCATTGTTTTCCAGAGAGTGAGAGTGGTCTAATAACCTTTAAATTTGCCAGTAATCTGGCTACTGACATAAAATTTGCCATCTTCCTATTTTTCATATCAGATACACTGATACAAGATGAGGGAACCTCAATATGTGTAGTATTTGTCATACCACCAAAACATGGTAGGGGAATTAGGAGAGTGGGGCTCAGCTGAAACTGAGCAGCAGTCCCTCTCTTGGCAAATACAGTCACACAAGGCAGATGTCTAAATCTGAGTGAGTCAGCTTAGAGTCCCTTCACAGGTGATACAGAGAAACAGATAGTTCTACAGCATCATTCCTTTCCTTATAAATAAATGTATAAAATAGATTAAATGAGTCACACCTTAAAAATTCTCATTTCCTTCCCTGAATATGAAGGAGAACTGCAATAACTCACTCATCTACAGAAATGTAAAGTAAGGTGGAATAAATTGTAGCCTTAATATGTTTGCCCCCATCTGTGACATGAGCAACAGCATAAACACAATGACTGAATATTTCTGAGTCTTTATTCATTAATATTTATAAACTGCTTTAAGATCTTGGGATCAAAGCAGTAAAAAGAGGCAATCAGCACTACATGGCCAATCCACTCAAGTGTCAAAGTCCTATTTTATAGAGTATAGTATGTCTAGGTAGCCCTTCCTTAAAAATGTTATGAATTAATTGAGAAGACAGTTGGACAACAGAGGCTAGGTGCTTCTGTTCTAGCACAAGAGAATAGTTCAGGAGCTTTCAGAGGCATCTTGCTTCTCTTAACCTCGTCATAATATCAGAAACATCCTCCACACATCCTACATATGCTGCAAGTTGTAAGAGTTGACTTCAGCCACTGTGCACTGTCCTGCAAAGCTAACCAGCCTCACAAGAGGAATTGAGTACAGTCCTTTCCACCTTCAGGCACATCAGTCCCCTGCTCTGCTTCACTGCCCTGTGTTGTGACTCCTGGGTATTGCTGCCAGTCCAGCAGCAAAGGCTGGCTCCTTTCTAACTGGAGGAAGCTGCCTGCTGATAATACTCTAAACCTGAACATTCACTTCTTAAAAAATAAACAACCAAACCACAGCCACAATCCCCACAGACCACCCCAAAGAACTCCATTATCAGTCACCCATATACTAGAAGTATTTTTTAATCACTGAATACATTTGGAAAGCTAGAGGAGGTTAATGGTTGCTGATTTCCCCTTTCTGCATTTGGGAGGGCTCTAACCACCACATAATGACTGTGCAAAGTGCTGTTTGCTTATTTTCTGAAAAAATTGTACACTTGGCACATGGATCCTTCTGATCATATTGCTGGAAAGGTAAAAGGGCTCTATAAATCCACACATCCAGCCAACATGCACAAATGTTCTTCCAGGTTTTCTTCTTTTTCAGTCTGAGCTAGTTTTGCACATACACACATACACAGACACACACAGACACACAAACACAGACACACACACACTTCCTAGTACATTTTGTATAATTTAAGTTATTTTTGTGTTATATGCTCTTTCTGGTGTTCCCTTGGATTCGTTAGGATGAATAATTTCTGTCAATAATGAACACAGGAACCCAGTACATGAATACTTGACGAGATGAATATATGCATAGGTTATACATATCAATTTGTGGTGAATGCATGAAACAAATGCATAAGAAACTGATTTAACTAGCACGAAACACAGATGAAATAGATGGCATATAAATGTAATTATATTACTTTCAGGCAAATAAGACCATGTAGATAGGAGGGTGATGGGTATGTGGATTCTCTAATAAACATCAGGGCAGTGGAGAAGCTCCTTGTAAAGATAATGCATCATTTTATGTCTTTAAAAAAAGCATTTTTTAATGCATACAAAAAGCCAATAAGAAAGCACTGTTAATGGGTGGAAAAATAAATATATTCTGTGGGTTAAGAAGCTAGAAGGAGTGTATATATATATAAATGAAAGCTCGTGTCTGGAAAGAAAAGTAATGAGAAGTGTATGAAATTACTAAGAACCTATAGATCAGGTAGAATTTGCATTATCACCTTCAGTGGATTTTGAATCTGCCCCTAACAGATTAACTGACATGCAGCATCAGCATGAAAATGGTATTATTTATTTTTATTTCTGATCACAGTAAGAACAGGTTTTTAAAATAGTCATATTTTGAAAATTTCAAAACATTTTAAAATCCCTTTTAATGACTTGACTTTTTTTTTTTTTAAGGAACTTAAGCCCGGTGTTTTCTAATCCTTAGAAAATTTTGATATTAGGCAATAATATTGTATGATAAAGTTCACCATGCTGGAATGCCTCTGGGGATGTGATCTCTAGCAGTGTATGTGTGGAGGTCCCAGTCTTCCAGATTAGTTTTATTTCCTCTTCTCTTTTACTGCTATAAAGTATCTCAAGTTCCCAATAAAACAATGTACAACTCCTTATCTGCTCCAACATATATCTTTCACCCACCAACATTATTCACAACTCTTTTCAGGCACAACCCTAAGCCTATGTTTCACAATCAATTTTTCCTTGGTACCTTGGTTGAGCCTTACACATCTTTTAGCATTTCCTCAAGAGTTTCTTTACAAAACTCACAGTAAGGATAGTGTAAATAATGTTTACTCATTTGGCTATTGCCCCTCATTTTCTCTGTGGTCTTCCCTGCTTCCTGAGCTCCTGGATGCCAAGACACAGACCGGCTAGCTTAAATATGAGCCTCAGTCCAGGGCTCATCACCAGCAACCTCTCACAGAGGAATGACCTCCATCAAGCATGTGATATCTCACAAGGTTGCCTCTAATGGATCTGTGGTCACCTGTGAAGCCTTTTGTTATCAGAAAGGTTATGCTCCATGTCATGCAGCACAAAAGTGAACACTGAGTAGTCAAGAGTTAAAACATACCTTGGCTGTTTCAATAAAATGCAATTTAATACGGCAAGAAACACATTTCATATCTAATGTTGACATTGAAGGATCTTGTATTGCTTTTTTACCAATAGAAATGACAGTGATTCATCAGCTTTTATTCCATTTTATATTGCTCTGGTGCTCTATCAGCCAGAGAAATGCTCTAATTTTTGGCAAAGTTTATCCATTGAGTTCTTTTCCTTGCTGCCTTTCAAATAAAAAATATTTCTTTTAGAAAGCACTCACATTTTTTGCTATATTCCTGCTCTTCCCACCTTATAGCTTCCCTGTCACCCTGGAATCCACAGCTCAAAATTTCCTATAGCTTCTTTTTCAAAACAAACATATATAGGAGCGTGAATTCTTTCAGACTTCTCGACTATTTTTCATGTCTTTGCATCCTCTGTTTTATTTTCAGTTTCAGCAAGCATCCCTAACTTTATATGCTGTGCACTTTGAATTGCCCTAGACTCAGAGGATTTTCTGAGATCAAACAGCATCAATATTAATTACTAATAGTTTTGCCTTTAAAATAAACTTGGGTTTATAATACTGAGACAGCATGTTAACAATTAATGCCTTACATTTACTTTTACACATGATCCATATCTTTTAAACATGGGAACAAGAATTGTTTAGATTCAAGTTCTGTATTGAAAGAGGCTCAACACCAGCAGTTGAATTGGTTTGTAGATTGGATGTTTGGACTGAAATTACATAGAGTATAAATCTCACAGAGGTAGCTGTCATGACACCTTTATTCCGTGAGTTAAGGGGAGTCTTAGTCACTTCTACATGTTACATTCAGCTAGAATATTAAAAAAAAAGAATATCCAGAGAGAGAAAAGGTTAATATTCAAACCTAGACTGAAAGAGATTCCTTTATGTACTCATATTGCTTTTGCAAATTTGGCTCCTCATACTTTCACATATACTTGTATTTGTAAGAGTTTGGGATGCGGAGGCTTAGATGGATTCACATTCATCAAAGATTAACAATGAAGCAGACCATATTTATATGAAAACACACACCAAACTGTTCCTTTTGCAAATTGAGTTGCATATTCACATCTGACTGAAAAAAAAGAAAAAAAAAAAAGAGACAAGAAACAAGAATATTTAGAAGAGCAGGAAGTGTGGGAAAGTTATGAACAGTCGAAGACTGTCCTCCCACCTGACACGGTCTGAGTGGCAGGCCCTGGCAGTAAAAAAGAACAACTCCTCAAACACAGTAGTAAAAATAGCAAAGCCACAGATGTCTACTCAAGATGGCTTAAAAATTATGTATAAAGCAATAAAATAGAATCTCACTTTTCTAGGAGCATTCATTTTCCAAAAAAATGTGGCATATTTCTGTGAGCCATAAGTCAATTCTACCAGCTAATCACAAGATCTAAGCTATCTGGATACACCATTTCATGGCACCAAAGTAAATTCTTATGCTCTTTTATTCTGTCCACTTCTCCTCCTCACCAACATCTCCACTCCCAAACCAAGAAGGTACTCAAAATGAAATTTCTCCACTCTGTGCTTCTCCTAGTAGTCAAGCTGTAAACCTACATTTCAAAGTGGGATATAATTTCCTGAACATACTTTGCTCTGCAAAAAATAATGTAGAAAGATAGAAAGAAAAAAGACAAAAGAGCAGCCTCTGAGAAGAGGTGTTATTAGAGATGCCAAAGGAGGTAATTTTAAGGCGTAGTGAACAGATTGAGAGTTTGAAATACTTCAGCATTAAGCTGGAAAACAGCACGTGCGTGAGAGGCTCTAGAAAGGCACTCCGTATGAGACACACCAAAAAAAGCCTATTCTCCCTTTTTATGTCTGAGACATCATAGAAGAAATCATAAGCTTAGTGTGGATTCTTTATGTTTTGCCAAAGGTCTGGCTGGAAATGATTCTGCTGCCATAAAATCTGTTTATGACAGTATTAAAGTAAGTATATCACTCTGAACGTGCTGTCTATTCTACCCCAAATAAAGGCAGCAGGGAGAGCTGAAGCTCATGTTAAAAACGGGGTAGGGAAGAGACCTTAGCAAAAGCATCGGCACAAGCTCACCACTGTATCATGAAAGGACCATGGGCTGCCAAGAGGGAGTGGGTGGTTAGTTCTCTCAGAAACCAGCCTCAAGAGCTTTCCAGGAAAATGCAAAACAAATTTACTGACAATGTCTATATTTTGGTGCCGTGGGAGCAGCAATAATTGTGGGGCAGGGTGTCTGCTGCTGTAGTGTCTGCAGCTGTCAGTGTTGGTAGTAAATGAGTATCCAGTGGGCTTTTCCCATTTTCCCTTCAGTGTTCATGTGTTTTATGGGCTTGAAAGTTAAGGAGGAAATAGAAATTCTTGTAGGAGGAAGTGTTTTTAATACATCAGAGTAATTTTTTACTTATGACTTTAGTGTTAACATAATTTTTAGCTCTTTCGTGTTTCCTTTCATTCTCTCTCCCCTGATTTTTGCTGTGCAAACACTGATATTTCCTGATAGAAGGAGTCTTTAAACAGCCCACAAAGATTGACTGCTTTCATGCTTCCAAATTTTCTCAGGCAGTTAAGCTCAAGAGACCAGTACAAGGGCATGGATCAAGTAACTTATTGACACACACTCAGACAAGCACTGAGGAAGGGAGGACATGAGCCAGCTGCCCTGACATGAAAGGGCAATATGGTTTTACATCACAGGGCCATCACCCCACTTGACCCATGTGAAACCAACCCGGGCAAGCCAGCTTCTCTGTGCCAAATGACTGCCCTGCTTCACATTCCTAGGCTAGTTCAGAAGTAAAAACCCAGAAATACCACACGGGCCTTTTCAAGGAACAGTCATCTTATTAGTAAAGAGTAAATCTATTCCTAATGGTCATCCCTTCAGTGTTTGTGCACCCTGAGTGTATTCATCAGGATATATGGGGGATATATATATATATTTATAAATAAATAAATGTACATATATACATGTACATTACTCCATGAAAACAAATGGTGCAAAAAAGGTGAAAGTGGAAGAAATCCAGGATGGACTAAGAATAGCAAGGGAGGGAATGAAGTCTATGGGGAGGGAGGGAAGGAAGGGAAAGCAAGGAAAGAAGTGAAGGGAGGGAGGGAAGGAAGGGAAGGAAGGGAAGGAAGGGAAGGAAGGGAAGGAAGGGAGTGGGGTAGGGAGGTAGGAAGGTCCAATCCTGCCATATATATTATTCTCTTACATTATAGAATTTAAGAGAAGATATTACCAATAGAATAGAACTAGTGATCCATCTAGTCTGGTCCTCTGTCTGCAGAAGCAGTGACTGGGAATTTAACACATGAGCATAGCCACTTCATGCCAGACCATTTCCTCTGCACTGCACCAGTTTCTGCAATTGTTGGATTTGGGATGCTAGAGGCATTTTTCAGTTTTACTAGTAACTGTTTATAGACCTTTAACCATGAACTTTTCTTCTCCCTTTCTCAGGCTGCTGGCACTGCTTGTCTTTGTCCTCACTGTCAGAACAAGAGTTCATATGCATTCAGTAAAAACAGTCAGCTTTTTGCTTCATCAGCTTCAAGGGCTCAGTCAATAACAGCTTTGCATCCAGCTTACACAGCACCCTCCTGATGGAGTCATGTTCATTCTTCCTGGTCAAAATGATGGGTCCCAAAACTTTGTGTCCTTTTGGAAGCTAATGACCTGGATCCTTTTCACTGCTTCTCTTCTGTACCACCTCCAACTCCACTAAGTCTTTCCTGAATCACAGAGCTGGGACTGCACACACAGCACTTCAGGTATGACACATTCTAGCTTAATATAGTGGCAAAAAGTCTGTCTTGTTCTCACTGATGATGACTTTCTGATGTTTTGGCTCAGTAGTACCCAGTATTATTTCCTGTTACATATTTCACTGTCATTTGAAACAAAGATTTAGAAAGTCAGCCAGTGATGAATCCAAAGTCTCTTTTTGGTAGTTGAAGTTCAGTTGCAGCTGGCATTTACAGCTCAGGTTTCAGTGTCATACAAACTGGTTTAGATTACAATTCCTGCATTTCTTGGTATGGGAGCTCATCTGGCCCCTTTTTTCCAACTCATTCAGTTTTGTGAGGTTTTCCTAGGGATTTTACAGACAATGATCTGTTGCCTACCCAAGACAGACTTGCAGTCTTTACTGTGCATCTGCTTTCTCACATCCTTGCTGAACGCAGCCAGCACTGGCACAGGTGGTTGGTGGGCAGAACTGGAGGCAGAGCATGGAGCCATGGCTTCCACACCCTGCCAGCACATGTCCATGGCCTCTGTCCCCTTGCTACACTTTGGTGGCCACAGGACCTCAGTAATCCCCTGGGCCTTCTTCCTGCCATGGCTGCCTTCGGGGAGCTCTTTGACATACTCTTTGCTTTCTTTTTAGATATTCTTTTTTAAAATTTACTTTCAGCTTGCTGTGTTTATGAGCTTTACTGTTCTTTCCTAAGCCAGATTTCCTTTTGCTTTTTTTTTTGTTTTGGTTTTTTTTTCCACGTTTTTCCATGTGATAGCTTGCACAACTTTCCAGTTAAGTTAAGGCTTGAAGGGATTTTCTGGATTGCTTTGTTTTCTTTCTGAATTGTGGTACAATTTTTACCTGCCTTCCAGCACTTGATTTTTCAACAGCCTCCAGGCTGCTCCTAGGCTTCTTTTGTTTTGGAAATCTGCTTTTATGAGTTGTTTTTTTTATTTTTTATTTGTTCATTTTTGACCAGTTACCCCATTGTTTACACAATTTCTCTTCTTGAAATTCAGTACTGTAGTTATTATTCTGTCCTGTACATCGCTCTACATTATATCAAAAAGACTTTCCTTTCTTGTGATTTCTGAGGTTTTCCTTTTCCAGGAAGCAGCCATCTAGTGTCTCCAGAAAATTTATCTTCTGGCTCATTTTTCAGTACTGATGTGTAAAAGCACATGTAATTTTTATTCTCTGGCTTAATATTGCTCAAGGAAATCAAATGGTGGTCTAATTCACATTTATTTTTTAATGCAGTTGTGTTTCTTTTTTTTCCTCTCTTGGCCTTTTCAGAGAGTCACCGCACATTACACACATCCAATTTGCATGTTGCATTATTCCAAGTGTTCTTCCATATCCATGCATTTTGTCCTGTTTCTAGTTTAGAACACATCATAGATAAGTGTTAAGTTACAGTGACACCTTGTGAAGTCTTGTCCCTTTGTGCACAAAGGCCAGGAACTGTGCCTTCACAAGAAGTTACCTGAGTGTCTAATAGCTGATTTTACACTGTCACCACCTGTTTCTTTCTCATTCCTCTGCCACAGATGCAAGGGCAGAGCAAGATGACACCAATGTCAGCTGGAGTGAAGAGTCTCATCCAAAACAACTAGAGCCCTCCCTTGGCATCTAGTCCCAGGCATCCCAGCAGACTCACATTTTCCTGCCACACAGGGCCAATGTCATAGGAAAGCAAAACAAAAGCTTCCCACCCTTTCTGGTCTTTTGGGAGCCAAATTTTTTTTTCAATTTTTTTTCTTCCTTGCACTTTTCCTGAGCAAGACTGCCCTGCAGTTGTCCCCTTTGCCACTGGCAGCAACATAACATTTCTCCAAAAGCCAATGGCACTTATGGACTGCATCTATCACTGCTGCCTGGTGGGCCTGGCCACGTAAATAATGATCTTGTGGCACAAATCATTGCATATATGGGTGATTGACCACTGTCAGAAAATTTCAATTCAAATACAAAGAGATTGAAGAGGAGGAGAAGGAAGATTTTCCACCAAGATGGTGCACTGTCCACTGTCTTTTCCATGGAGTTTAAACTTACCTGCATGCTGACAACAGACATCACTTGCTCATCAATTGGTAGGTGTGACCTGGTGCATGTTTTCCCATCATGTTTTTGTGTCCAGGAGCAGTTCAAGTACAAGGGACTCAAGAATCATTTTCAGGAGAGAGATAAGAAGTAGGTGGCACTTTTTTCTTTTCCAGGGGGAAGGGGGACAAATAATGTGAGATTTTGCATCTGTGACCATATCAAATGGCAAGTGCCTATAAGAAGCATTTCCTCAGTGAATCCACACTATTTTCACCAGCTCCATGCCAAGATGATTCCAGTGACTTTAGGATTTTTTTTAATAAAAATTCTCATTCTAGAGCAGATTCAGTTTCTTTTTATCTGTTTTATATATTCTTTTTCTTGAAGCTAGCAGATGCATAGAAAATTACATCCAGAAACTTATTAACAATTTGGAGTAGGAGTGTTTCAGCTTTCTTGACTTTCCTGACTATTTCTATCTGCAAAATTTAGAGAACAGCTCAGAATTTCCACCCACTCTTTACATAAAGTAAGCAGTTCATTACAACCAGTTTAATTTCTGAGTTTGATGCAATAAGCCCCTCATCTAAGAGACTCTTATGTTCCTCTGTATTCTTTTTTTTTCTCCTTCACACCACCCTCTCTATTCTCAATATGTTGGACAAAAATTCCTAATTCAGTAGTTCTTGAAATAGATAGGAGCATGCCAGAAATTTTTTATCCGTCACTTAACGTAGTTCTCTAATATTTTATACAAGGATGTCCTTGTTCTCTGTAACCACATGATGAGTGAGAAATTAAAGCATGAGGTTTTCCAAACAGCATTAACTGCAATTCCTGCAAATTCACATGCCTTTGCCAGATGCAATGACTGTGATTGTTTCTGAACTGTGCATGCAACAGAAAAGCATACTCTACATGGAAGAAAAAAAATCCCACAGTTTTATTAAAAAAATATATCCCCACTGTAAACATTAGGAAATGACAAATACTCTTAGGACATATTTATGTATCCAAAACAATATCAATTATTAAAGCGAAAGGGGAAAAAAACAAAATTTAACTAAAAATAATACAGAGTGTTTAATAGATTTGTTTAATAGTCATAAACAAATAACCCATGAATACTTTAAAACAGTTAGTGTTGCAGGAAGCAGACACCCAGAAGATTTTATTAAATATTCAAACATTTATGGAGTGTGCTCTAGAGGTTAGAGCAGAGGCCTGACAGTCAACAGTCTGCCTTAAATCCCTGCTCAGCTGCACATCTTTCCTGGAGTAAGCAAGCCACCAGGCACACAGCTGCTCTTGTGCTGTCCTGAGGATGGAATCGTGCTGACCAAGATTTGTGTCAGCTGTGCTGAGGAGCAGGTGCCAGTCTCGGGCTGAGGAGGAGGTAACTACTGCTTTTCTGCAGGAGTCTGTGTGACGACAAAATGCTCTGTGACAATGTGTTTCTGGGACACCTCCACCTCATCCTGATCCTGCCAGGGCACAGGCTTTGGACACTTTTATCCCACTAAGGTAACAACCAGGAGTATAACCATCCCAGAATATATGACAGATCTCAAATAACCCCAGTCTTTGTCTTACGAGCTGCAGTTGTTGCATAAATGAGAACCCAGTGCTGGGGAGACCAAAACACATCAGGAAAAGGGAGAGGAAACCCATTGGCACCACACATTCAGAATAACTGACCAGTGCTCACTGTAAGTGGAAACAGGTCCAAGAAAGCTGCATGAGGCAGTTTCCATCTTTTCTCCTGCTTGCTGGGATGAGGAAAGCATGAACAAATAGCCCACATTGTGCTACTGGTAGCTTTACAAGGGGAATGATTCTGTTGTACTATCTGAAGACAATACCCACTGATGATTTTCCTGCATCTTCCTTTGCAATCTGAATATCTACTTCAGGTAACTTTAAAACTGTTAAAGGAACAATTTTTATGCTATGTTTATAAATTAATTATGTGTGAGATGTGAATTAATTAGTAGGATGAAGGTCCATAAATATCCAGAGACTCCACAAGGATCCTTTTGGAGAAGATCTGAGTCTCCAGTTTCCAGCTCTCCCTGGGTGCATAATCACTAAATATTGAACAAACTATCCTCATGGAGTTATGAATATTAGAGAAAAAGGACAGGTGGACTACCATATCTTGCTCAGAATTTTGGTTTCTCTCAACAATGTGTAGCTCTCCTAAGATGTTGCATAGGAGTACCATAGGTACCATGCATGACTGGCACAAATTCCAAAGGGTAAAATATGCCCTTTGAGCATCCAATATGAGGATAATGGGGGTTGCACCCACACCTGCTCAGGTGTTGGTGCCCTGAGAGAGTGCTAGAGGTCAGAAAGAGGGCTGCTGACAAGAGTGGGTCCACATAAAATGTTGTCCTCTTTTCTTAGTTCATTTGGCCTGCCAGTTGGTATTTACAGAAAAGAAGTGAAGCTGAAAATATGGCAGCAGAAAAGATATGAACATTGAGGAAGAAGCCCTCTGAGCTTTCTAAAAGTCATTTACTGCCCTCACAGATTCCTAATTTTCCTTCTTGCAGGTAAATATGATTGAGGTGATTGATCCTAACAGATTGTAAATGTAGCCTTTGATTTGTTACAAGGTGTTGGAGGACCCCTAGTAGAGTTCTGTCTGAGCAGGTGGGCACAGCCTGGACAGGTACAGCTGTAAACTGGGTGAGATGGTGATTCTGTGCAGAA
This sequence comes from Parus major, assembly GCF_001522545.3. Classification (NCBI taxonomy): domain Eukaryota; kingdom Metazoa; phylum Chordata; class Aves; order Passeriformes; family Paridae; genus Parus; species Parus major. The sequence goes on from NC_031768.1 coordinate 33,666,733, forward strand.
ATTCCTAATGAAACAGACTGATTTATTTTCTTGTGACATCCCTAAGCTGAGGCACCCTAACACTCCAATACTATGAGCTCCTGAAAAACTAAAGTGGCATTGAAGAATTATTGGTTCAGATGTGGGACCAGCACCAGCAGGTGAGTCTAAGAAGTGAATTGAGGGCTGGGGTGGGGTGGCCCTGCAAAGTCACAATGGCAGAACAGCAGAAACCCTGGTGAGCAGAAGTGACAGCAGGTTTTCTGCTCACTGTGGACTCACCTGTGGCGTGGGTGAAACTGCGAAATGCAACTGCTTTGGTATGAAGGCAGGGGATGGAGGTGTAGGATTTTGTGTCTGCTCCATTGCCATCCACTTATCTGCACGAGGAGAGTGCCCATTAGGCCTCTTGTGAGTTGCACAATCAACCATAATTAATGGTAAAAAAGGAAGTCAGTTCCACAGCTCATCCTCTGCCCCCCTGGCCCTGCCTTCTTCTCTGTAAATCTCCCCCCAGAGAGGAGGTTTTAGCAAGTTTCTTTTGTTTCTTTAGAAAACATCTTAAGGCAGTATGCAAGGCATGCATTTTTACTTTCAGAAAAAGGTAAAAGAGAAGACAAATATCCTTGTTTTCTTGTAATCCAGATTCTAAGTAGCTTTAATGGCCCTGTTAGTGCTGGGCAAAATTAAGACCTTATGAAACATGTTACAAAGTACCTTTGTAGATCTCATTTTCAATAAAAAAAGGGTTTAGGTCATGTTGAACAATCTGCAACTTATTAGCACTCTGCCTTCAATAGGTCACCTTTCATGGTATAATACTCTGTTTTCATTAACCACTGAATCCAAAAGGCTATATTTTTAGAACTCAAGCAAAATATATTACTGATATTGTAAGCACAAAGATAAAGAAACACAAAACACTTAACTACAAAACTCGTTTCTTACACAAATCTGTCAGATTCAATGCTTTTCTCTAAATGCAGTGATCATTACAAGAACAGCTTGTACTCTTTAAACTTGAAATGTTAGGTGTAACATTTGTTGTCCAGCCAGGAAAGAAAGAAAGAAAAAAAAAAAAAAGCAATAAACAGAAATAAACAGAAATTGCAGATTTTGACATGTTCAATCTGGTCTACATCTCAGAATCATGCACACCTGAGAAGAAAGAATATGAGGTAATGTAAAATTTAGTCTACTCAGATTTTAATAGATAAAACTATGCTAGATACCAGTTATATCAGGTTTTTTTCTTTCTTTGTAAGGCCATTTTGTTTCAGGTTTGCTTAAGGAATATTTTTATTATTAATAAAACACTCCACTCACCTTTTGTAACAGCAGTTACTTTGAAACATAAAAACCTGAGACTCTGCTTACATTTCTCAAAGACTGTTTCACCATATGGACTTATTATTTTTCACTGGTCATTTTCTTTTGAGGGCTTTTACTGATTCAGCCTCTTTTAGGACACACTTTATACGGCAAAGTAAGATTCTTCTCCATAGAAGGGAAGGAGAAGGAGGAAGGGTAAGTAATGCCCTCCTGCTTCATCCTTTGCAAAACTGAGATAACACTTCTAACCCTTCTACTGTACAAAGTATGCTTGTTCCTTTAGGAGTAATACATTATTTGTTCTGATCAAACAATCCTTCCAGCTGATGAGTCCCATGCAAGCAGTTGCATTTGCATGGGATGCATTGATAGACACTTGTTCACTGTGGACTGAAAGAAGTACCAGTAGCAGGTGAGATCAATAATATCTGTCAGAAGAGAAAAAAGTTGAAATTCTCTACAGCTCTGCTTTGTAAGTGTAGCCTGAAAGCAGAAATCAGTACTGCCTTCAGTCCTCTGTGCCATAAAGAGCGGCAAGCGCCACCATATTTTTTTATTTCAGTGATGTTCAGGGGAATGAGTTGGGTTTTATTTTGTTTGATTTTTTTTTAAATTTGTTTTTGGGTTTTTGGTTTTTTTTTTTTTGTTTTTTAGTCTGGAATAAGATCTTGGAAACTGCTAGACTGTCTCTTCCCTGTTAGTACACTAACCATGACATAAAAGACACCCCCACACACTTGACTTTCCAAAAGAACAAATATGGGAAGATATCCTCAGCTCTTTGCATCTCATGAGTGGAGCACAGACACTGAAGGATCATCTTCCTAAACCATGCTGGGAGAGATTTCAGCAACACTCTTCAGCAAAACCAGTTGTCAGAGTAGGCTGAAGAAGCTGACAACATGCTGGTCCTCCTACAGACCACCAGCAGTTTTGATCTGAGCACTGTTCCTCCCATCACCCACAGAGACCCCTCTGCACCTGCTCCTCTGTGAGTCTGTCTTTTTGAACGGGGCTGTGGAGTACATGACTGCAGATTTAGCTAATGCCGATGTCACCTGCAAAGTCTTGCCCTACTGGAGACACACCTCTTTCTGCATCCTGGCAGTATTTTTTTGTTTGCCATTCTCATGCCAGTGTCTCTCTCATATTGCTCACTCCTTGGTTAAACAGACTGTGAATAAAACACACCAAAGAAAAGTTCAATATATGAACTACAGTCAAAGTAGGAAATCTAAGGGTTGGTAGTCCCTACGTAACACCCACAGTCACTGGGGAATCAGTTTGAGAGCTCAGAACTGGAATGAGTCCTGCACTTCATGTCACCCCTTCCTCTTCCTTCGTCATCTTCTGAGCAATAGATTCCTGTTGCTTGCTTTTTTTTTATTAACTATTTTCACATGCTCTACTAAATTATTTTATGGAAGTTCTGATTAAATAGAGCTATCAAATTTCCCTTGCTTACTAAGCAAGTGCTCTTAGAAAAGGGAAGTAACTGATTTGGAGTGATCTACCATTCTTAATTTTATCCCATTTTTAATTTACCTTAGTGGCTCACTTCTTCTTCTGTTCAAAATAAATTAACAGTACCACTCCATTAAGGATCAGTACTTTATCAATTAATAGTTTCCTTTTATGGTTTGTGGTTGGGGGGCACTGTTGGGGTTTTTGTCTGTTTGTTTTCTAACGGAACAGGAATCAAAGGTAATTTCAAATGTTAAATCCACGGTCTAAAACAGTAGTACATATTAATATAGAGAAATAGGTAATATTTATGCATAAATTGCATACAGAATGTGGAAATTTGAGCACTATATTAATGTCTGAGTGAAAAACAGATGAGATGACTTATATGAGAGATTTCTTTGTGCAGAAGCAGAATTTTAATTCTGTTTCCATTCTCAGCAGATTGGAAATGATTTCTCATCATACTGTGGATTTTAACTGGTGTGTACATCCTTGCAAGTGATAATCATACACGTTTGGGAAATTACTCCCATAAATGTTTTTCCATTTGAGAATCTTATGTTTTAAGTATCATGTTCAGCACATATTGGAAAGAAGGTTGCAGTTAATATATAGAAACATCATTTGTATTTAATCACGCAGTTGGGAGTAGTTATAGTAACTAAGTAGATGCAGACAGTTTAAAATGCACAGATTGTTACTGCAACCTAGCTTGCCACGGGCACTTTTTCCCTTTGATAGCTCAAGTGCCGAATAAATAAAGTACAATCAATGCTCAGAACTGGTCGAAAAAGCTGTTCCATGTAGGTTATGCTGTCAGTCCCGTTAAATAAGGCCACGCAGCTTAGCTATGATAGTGTGAAAACAAAGGGCATATGGGCAGCTTTACTGCTGCCTTTTGCACGTTGTCTCTGGCATCCAGAGGGCACAGCAGCAATTTCACCAGGCTTAGCTGGGCTCCCCTTTGTGCCTGGGTGTTTTTTACAGCAGATGGAAGCTGGGCCAGGATATTTGCCGTGTCTCCAAGCATCTGTGTGATGCCAGCTGCATGCACGGGGTCAAAGGTGTGACGGGGTGGCTCTTGTACTGGGTCTCACCTGGCAATTTCTGTTCAGCACCTTTCTGTTCACACAGTGTTTAATCCAGTGTTGGACAAATATTGGAAAATAAACATGTGTTTTCCCAGTAATCATTCAGGGACTGGGTTTAAAGAAAAAAAATAAACTAGATCCTGAAACTATTTTCTTAAATGTTATTGATCTACAGACACAGGTACAACAGTGGTGAAAATACAAATGTATAGACCTTTTTCCCTATTGAATTTACATTAAAACTGTCAGAATAAAGATGTTTGGTTATTAAGTCTAAATAAACTTTCTCAGTAGAAATTATACAAAATATATGCTGTTTGTTATATGTATATATAGTGTATATGTTCTGATATGTGTGCAGATGCACATGCAAGGAAACCCTGCAAAGGAGGAAACAAATGATCCTGTGTTTGTACGAATAGAGTGTAATTTGTTGTAAGGCACTTGCATACTGCAAAAATGGCCATCAGAGAAAAGCTGAAACTAGAGAAATCTATCTCTACATGTACAGTACCATGCTTAGTTTCTAAAGACTCACTTATGCAAGCTTCCTATAAAACATTGAAACACATCTGTGCCCTTATACTGTGGCAGAATTGTTGATACAAAATTTGCTGCCTCCTACATTATTGTTACACATGATGTTTGTTTTTCCTTCCCTCCTTTTCCAAGGTATAAATGAACTGCTTATGTGGAGTTCAGTAACATAACTGTACAAAATTAGTGACAAAGAGAAATGTCAGAGTTGATATTCCTGACACAGCCTTTTTAACTCTTCTTATGTCTTAGGTTTGCATATCAGAGATGGAATAATGCAGTAGTCCAAGATCCCAGGAGGCTCTCTCTACCATTGTCTTTTAGGTTTTTAGCCTGTGGCCTTGATTGAAAGGAGAGCTTCAATTGGGACTAGTCATTCATTATTATTAAAAAATGGGCATTCTGGCATGCCTTTGTGAGGGAAAAAAACTGGGGAAAAAAAAAAAAAAAAGAGAGGAGTTTAAAATATTTGCTCTCTGTTCCTATGTAAAAACTTCTTAGCTGGAGTTTGGCAATTGATGTTGAAGTAGAGTTAGACAGCCTTTGAAACACTCACCTAGTTCATGAACATTATGGAGGATCTAGTTCACTGCAGTTTAGATTTATAGACAGCATTTTGCTTTTCTGTGATCAAAATGCCTGTACAGTTTCAAGGGCTTATCATCAGAGTTCAATCCACACAGAGCCTAACCTAAGAACAGTGAAGAAAAGCATACATTTGAAGGGCTTTGATGCTCCATCACATAGCCATTCAGTGGCTATAATGGAAGAGGAGTACATGACAGACTTTGGTTGTGCCTGTCATTCATAAATCTCAGTAACATATACCAAGTGTTCCAGATTTTACAGGGAAATTGTGCCAGTACTTCATTTGGCTGCAGAATGAACTCTCACTGCTTTAATCATGTACATTATTTTTATTTATTCATATTACTGGAGATATATATATATATATATATATATGCTAAAATTAGATTATTTTCTTTTCAAGAAGATCTCTTTAATATATTTACATATTTTGGCAAGTGGTAACCTACCAGATCACAGATCACAAGAAGCAGGAATATTGATATGTTTTATACCTCTGTTTAAAGAATAAATATGTGCATTTACTTACAGTTGAGAAGTAAGCAGAAAAATGACAGATTTAGTATTATATGCAGCATAATATTTTTTTTTGCTTCTTCAGTCTGAATAAAGTCCTTTTTAAAGCAGTTTGGAAAAGGATTGAGACTGGTAACGTAGATGTGGCTGAGACAGTAAGTAGATAAGCCAGAAGCTAGGTACTCTTGCCACTGGTTTCAGCAGAGCTAAGATTTTGGGCCATGGTCTAATTCTGTAGTCTTTCATCAAAAGAAATGCAAAACTTTCAAGTATATCAGAAGTGTTCCTGCACAGGTCATCATCAAAGCTGTGAACACACAGTAAATAAAATAGAGAAAAGGGAAAACTTTTTTTGGGAACATAGTCATTCAGATGAGTGGCCATAGTCAAATGCTCCTCTCTTTGACTTTATCAACACCTTCAGATGTATTTCTTGTAATACAGCTTTCTCTTTTGCAGCATATTATCCTTTCTTAATCCAAAAGCACATATTACTTATCTATTTTTCTATCTATTTTTCTGTCTGAGATGAACATTATCAACTGCATTGCCCATTCCTTGATTCTCACTTCTGTGATTAGTTTTATACATTGCTCCATGGCTTTCTTCTGGTGAATATGTGCTTTTATACTTCTATTTTTAATTTTTAAGAAGAATCTTTTATTCTTACTAAGAATACACTTTTCAGCCCTGCATATTTCCCTCCTCTTTTCCTCCCAATAATTCAGTCTACTATTGTTATCAAAACAATTAGCAAGCAAGCATTTACTTCCATTCCTTTGATAAAAAATGAACAGTTAAATTATTTTAGCAGAGGAAAAATCCTGTTATGTAAAGGCCTTTTCAATTGTTTAATTAAATTATTCTTTCTGAAACCCAAAACAAAATCTCCAGATGCTCATTAGTTATAAGAGTTACTAGGGATGTGCAAGTCATGTCCTACATTCCCTGAGAATTCAGAGATTCATCTCTATTAAAGAAGTCCCAGAGCCTTTTCTTGGTATCAGAAATCCTTCTGCATCCAAATATGTGTATTACATCTCTGTGGAAAGCACACAAGGTGAGAAGATCCTCAAAACTGTCAGAGAGCAGGAGTCAGGAGAGGGTGGATCCTTGCCTCATGCTCTTCCCTCATTCCATGCCCTGTCCCTCCCTGGGTGTCAGTGCCCGAATCAGCCCTCCTCACCAACATTTCTCTGCAAGGCCATTCAAGGACTGCCTCTCTCATGTGGTGGGATATTTTTATCAGGCCTTCCAGTCTTATCCTTGGAGGACGCCTGCTGCATCTGCTCTCTGGAGGCAGCACACAAAACCTTGAGAAAGATGAGAAAGAAGCCTATGTGTTTGTGTGGTAGCACAAACAGAGGTGGTTATTGGAGTCAAGGTTTCGCTTTTCATTGACACAGATCTTAGACTGAACCTTCTTTTTCCATACATACTGGCTGGAAGGTTTCAGTCTGGTTGACGTATTCACCTCACCCACATCCATCTGAGTAATCTTTTAGGCCCTGCCAGTGCAGATGACAACTAAGCTTGCTAAGCCCCCACTTTAACTGAGATATGAGTGGTGCTAATTTCCTGCTCGTTGCCAGACTGAGCAATATGTTTTCCAGATTCCCCAAAAAGAGAGTGGCTTGTTGGCTCAAAGCTTCTCTTCTTCCTTCATCACTTCTAGTATTTATTATTATCTTACTCTCCAGTAATACCTTGGTTCTAAATTAGGTCAGTGACTCAGTAATTGGCAGTGTTTCTGTGACACTGCCACTAAAATGGTATGGCAGCTGATTTCTTCATCACTTTTATATAACCCACAATACATACAAGTCAGGTGAGGAATTTTTCCTCTTGCAGACTAAGCTCCAGGTCACAGCCTCTACTGGAGCCTGTCAAGTTTCCCCTTTGACCTGAATGATTGCTGGCCATAGATTCAAAATAGATTGTCACAGGTTTTTATAAAATCTTTGGGATTTACAGCCAGAAATCTGTTTTTTGGATGTGTTTGCAATCAAATTATATTGAGTAATCTGCCTATCTATTCTTTCATAGATAATATTTTAAATTGTGCTTGTAAAATTTCTCCATTCTGCTTTATGTACAGCTATGCTAACTCTATGGAACTATCAACATCCTCCATGACAGAGTTCTTGCATGTCTCACACAGCAGTCATTTCCAAATGGCTAAGGGGTTTTTGGAAAGGAAAACATTCATATAAATGGTACCATTTTTAATCTTTGTTGATCTCCCACACCATATGGGAGTTCATAGGATCCTATTGTTGATCTACAGGAAAAATATTGCTGGGTTGGCCTGTCCACATTGACTGTTACTAGACTTAACATGAGAAAATCAAAGTACTGTAATATGATAGTCACTCATAAGTGAAGTTTCATCTCTCCTTAACAGGGAAACTTAAAAGAGTTGAGAAAGTTCCATTGTGAATCCATGTAAGGTATATCATACATGAAAGCAATAGGAGGAGGAAGAAAATATTCCCAGCAGAAGGGACTTTACTGTATAAAGCTACAGTGAAAATTCAAAAGTTGCTCAATAACAAAAGAAAAGAAAAGGGAATGGGAAATAACATGGATCAATTTACTAGAGGTTGTAGAGACTGAGAGAAGATCATACAACCAGAAAATGTCTTGAGCTTTCGATTCAGTGTAAACATGTAAGTAAATCACTTTTCCTTCCCTCCTTCCCTCCTTCCCTCCTTCCCTCCCTCCCTCCCTCCCTGTACATTTTATTATAATGTTTTTTAAAAAAAGAAAATCCGATGCTTAATGGGGAATGCTGAGACAAGATGGAATCCAATAGGGCCAGCCAAGCACAAAAATGGAAAACTGTATAGAGTCTTTGTCCTTTTTTCTAAGGATAAGTTCCTTGTTTCCCGTGACTCATGTGTCTTCCAGAAATGGCACACATGATGCTGTTAATAACCTATGATTTACTGCAGCTGCAGAACAATGAAATGATGCTCAAAAAGTAAATGAGTGAGTGAACCACTTCTGCAATACCAAGCACTACAGGTTGTTAGTCCCATATAGGAAATACCTACCTTGAAATAGACTTAATACAAAGGAGACTTCCAGCAGTTTGTCAATAGGTCTGTGACTCCAGCAGGGTCACTCCTGATGCCTGTGGGTTGCCTCTTACAAGCCATCATGCCTTCTCAAACTGTGTTTTGGTGCTACTGCTGTCCCCAGAAGAAGGAAAGGAGAGCAAAGGTAGTCCAGAGTAGGCACTCCTGGTGCCTTGACACTTAAAGGGAGGCACAATAAACTGGAAAGGTGTGAAACCAAAATTAATGAAAGGGAAAGATTTTCTAGAATAATGTAATTAGGTTCTCTGCCATAACTACTATTTGTAACTATTTCAAAAAGTGACTACTTGTGCATACCCTTGATAAGAATATTTGGTTATCATCATTTCTAACAACAGTTTGGAATGAGAACCTTGAAGATCCTGGTACTGGCCTTTGGCAGAGACAAACTCATGATCTATCCATTCACATGATTTCTGACAAACCTAACTACTACTTAGGTCAGCTGTCATCACTTCAGTGTGCTCTAAAACTCAGGGAATAACCAAATAAATAAATAAATGCCTCATGACTGTCAGTGCCAGAAGGATAGTAAACAGATGGGATTTGTTTCCCTCACAACACCTATTATCCCTTTGAAAATAAAAAATATTAAAGGGTGAGACTGATTTGCCTTTGATGCTTTGTCCTGTTCTAAGCAAAATTGGTTAAAAAGGTTAATAAGTAGACACACAACAGGGATCACCTGAAAGATTTCAACAATGAGGCGTACATTTAGGATGCTTTCCCTATCAGGGGCAGATAAGAACAAGAAGTTATTTTCTTATTTCATATTTTTGGCTAGTCATAGAGTATTTTTGTTTCCTGCTTTTGCTGAAAGTTTCCAAAGGGAAAAATGTTCCTTCTCTCTGAAGCTGGCTATATCATTCTGCCAGACAAAAGTATTATAGTGGTTCAGTGTGTACAGTGGGTCCAATCAGTGACTAGTGCCGCTTTATCATATTTTTTTTTAATAAGACTGTTCCTCAGTTCCTTTGGAAATCATACAGAGAATTATCTGGATTTTAAATCAATATCAATAAATCTGGGGCAATTTGCTTGGAACATCTAATTACTTTTCCCCTCCCACTAGATTTTCAGGCCAGCTTTTTACCTCAGGGCTTCAAATACCTTGGGATCCATCTTTCTCTCAGAATTGTTCTCAATTAGCTTTGCATGCCTGATTCAAGATCTTGGAATTGGCAGTCCTAGGTGGCAAAATCTTGTATTAATTTATTGGTAGAACCATTCTAATAATATAGTATATGTTTTTTTCTATGTATTGTAATTTTTTTACAATATGCAAGTGACTTTTAAGACATTACAGGAAGGAACTGAGAAAGTTAAACTACAATTTTCTCTTGTAGGGAGGAAAGAAATCCAAACAACTAAAAATCACCAACTTTCTCTGAATCACTTTGTTAAGACTACCATATCTAAAGCTAATACTAGAATTCATCTAAATACCTATTCTGCAAATACTCTGTTTAAAAAACTTTGGCTCTGTTGTGATGGAAATTAAACAATTGGTAGAGCCCCAGCTGATCATTTAGTCTTGTTTTCTTCTACTGGAATTCATCTTCTCTTAATCTGGGGTAACCAACAGTAGAAAGTCATCACAAGGATTGCAGAAACCTTTCTCCTCTCCCTTCTTATCACAAAATGCAGTTATCACATAATGAGTGGTGTGAGAATCCAGAATAGTTCCCCAAAGGATGTGTGGGGAAGCCTCACCATCATTAAAATTCTCTTTATACCAGTTACAGCACTAGGAAAACCACAGGAATATCCTTTGTCATCAAGGAAAGGGACTACATACTATATGTTGTAATAATATCTAGTTCTGGAAAAAAATCTACAGGTAAAGGAGTGATGGAGATCTAAAAAGTTCTGAAAGGAAAGTTTGTTTGGAGCAGTTCACTGTCTCTTCCAATACTGGAAGTAAGCTGAGTCAACAATCTGCCGAGAATTTCAAAAGGAAAATATGGGTAATTTTTAATTTTGTACTTTCTTGTCACAGATAGTACAGAAAGCATACACAGGTTCCAAATAGCTGCTGAAGAAAACCAATTTTGTGGAAGACTTTTCAGTACAAAAATACCAGTTCTTGCTCAGGAACATGTCCAACTTCAGTCAGCTGTTTTCTGTAAATCTGTGCTGGGGAGGAAGCATCATTACACATGCTCTGATTTTCATCATCTTCCCCAGACAGCTGATATCATTCACTGACACTAACATGGTAGTTAACTAGATGGTCTGACCTATTCCAGACATTCTTATATATTTTATGTGAAATATTGCAACTGACTGTGAACTGAAATATGATCCTTGAAATATGTTCTCTTTTGCTTTTAAACACAAGGGTTTGAATGAGTCTCATCACTATAAGCAAGGAACTCAGTTGAACATCAAGGATGTTCAGTCAGGTATCTGTGAGCCTAAGGGAGAGCCTAGTGAATAATTCCACTAGGATTTCCTCACATGCTTTGTAGCATGGAAGTTAGGGGTAGGCAGGAGAGAAGGAGAAAAGTTAGAGTTTAAGGCTGGAAAGAATCAGCCAAGCACCTACACTGCTACGCAGACAAACGTGTGTTAAATACAGTTACGCACAAATCAGAAATCTTCTTTTTTGGAAGATAAAGGTGGCCTATTGATAATTTTTTGGGTTATTCTAGTGGTTAATCACAATTGTTGTTACAAAAACGTACCATAATACTATTTTTTTTCAAATACCAGCCAGAAGTTGCTGAAAGACCTGAATTTTTTAAGAGTTTTGAATCTGGCTGAAGCTGCTTTATTTTTCCTACAGAGGCTCTTATATTTAATCTATCTCAGTCTTATTTTTCTAAAAACTCTACTTTCTCTTCGCTTCTTAGAGAGGACTTTATGTGTCTTTAAGCATTTCTGTGACTCTTATGTATGTTTCACATTTCTGTTCTTTCCAAACTGTGGGTTGCAAAATGGGTAGATGATACTAATTACAGCTTCACTCCACTTGTAAAATAGCCTCCCTAACTTTACAGTGTGGGATGGGAATATCCTTTGGATACTGAATGGACAGCTTTGTCTTCTGTTGTTTTCTGATTCTGATGTCTAGGTCATGAAATTGATCCCAGTTCATTTTACAACAATGGACCAAAGATACAATGGCAGATATACAATGCAAATAGAGATTTAATTCTATGTGAAATTTGGAGGGTGTTATTAGCTTGATAATGATGCCTTTCTTATTGCTGTGTTAAAGTCAGACCTCTAGACCAGCTGGTACAGTCACTGACAATCAGTAGTTTATAAACACCATTTACAAAACTACCCAGAAAACAAATGCCAAAAGTAAAAACCACCATGGTCCTGATATGTGCAAGAGCTAGCTATGGAAAAGTTGCAGTGCATGCTAATCTAGACTCCTAAATGACTACTTTAGACTTCTAGTAGGAGATTTACTCTAGGGCCCTTGTGAATACTACACTCAAAATAAATGTGCTAATTAGGTGCCTCATACCACTTGGTGTTGCACATGACTGATCTATAAACATATGCACAACACGAAACTTTTTAATGTCGGAAGGCAGATGTATTTACCACAGCTCATCAGTATTGTGACATAGTTTATCAGCAAGGGGATAATACAGTGATTCTGCTGGGACCTGGAGAGTAACAACCACTAAGTCTATTGGTATCTGAATGGCAGAGCCTTACAGGAATCATAATTTGCACCCCAGTTCATCAGAACCTGAGGAGGAGTGAGGGGAGCATCCCTGCCCATGGGAGTGATGGGGGAAAGGCACGCTGTCCTTGTACGTTAGCAGTGAAGCAAGACACGTTTCACAAAACATTATTCAACATTTATTAAAGCAGCAGCAGTGAAGGAGACAAGGACAGAACACAGAAGCTCTGAGTTTCACTTCACTTGTAATTATTGGTAGCTGTTTGACAGTAAGTCAAGCAAGAAGCTCAACATCTTGATGGTACCTGTAGAGTTTCTGGATTTCTTAGGAAGGAAATTGTTGGAGAAATCCTGGTGGGAAATATGGACAATTCACATGCAGTCAAGTTTACTTTTACTCAATCAAGGGTATTTCTAAAAAAAAAGTAGTTCCATTTAGCTGCCTGTAAAATTTCTGCCATTTTATCTGTCAATTCTGTGGATTACACTGCATGTTGCAGAGAAAACTAAGTACTGAAAGAACTACCTGTCTCTTCCTGCAGGAGGAGGAAAACATGATCCTGGCTAACAGGGCATACTGGGAATATGGAAGTTGTCAAGAAATTCTTGTTTTGAGGTTACCAACACTTCTTGCCACAACTTCAGTCCTCACCAGCTCTAGCCCTCTTTCAGCACACAGGTATAATATGCACTTCTGACACAAGAGTTTAATTTAATGAAAAGGTTTGCCATCTTTATGGCTAGAGAATGTCAGAGGTGCTCTTCACATAGATACTGGGGTTTTTTTCAACTGGTTTGCCGACATCAGTTTGCTATTTGTACCTAGGGGATTTAGGAAAAACACAGTTCCTGACACAGTTACCATGAAGGCCTAATGTTCATAAATGCCAGGTTGTCAGTCTCATCAGGTCTAAGCAACTGAAATAGAAGGTGCTTTTTAATGCTACCCCAGAGTCAATTAAAATACAGTAATGCTGACATCTGCAGAATACAGAATGATCAAAGTAAAGAATGCCCATACAGCTTCTGACATAAAAACAGTGTGTTTGGCGGCAGAGTGACACAGTGTAACAGGTCAGGTAATTATGAGAAAATCTATGATGTATCTGTTGCAATTGCTTAGCTTCTTTCCATTATCAGAGCCATCAAACAGAACAGTGCTCTCACTTCTCCTGATGGATCGTAAAGCTAGTGACACCCTCGCTCTCCTGATACAGATGGCATCTCAGGAGCAGCTGAATTAATTTGACAGTAAATAGGTGATGGAAATTGCTGTCTTCTCTCTATCTTTTCTTTTTTTTTTTCTTTTTTTTTTTAAATATTATTTTTTTAATTGCACCAAGACAGATTTTAATACCTCTGGGAATACCTAAGAAAGCCTAAGCCATGATTAGCAATGTACCCTCATCTACTGTAAGTTCCTTCCAACACATTTGCTGCAGTTTTATTTACATGATAATTGCTCAATGGCAACAAAATTTTATTCTCCCTCATCTCCCCACCCTAACTCTCAGTTTGAACTATGTGCATTAATTAATTTTTGCCTTGATATGTTTATTAAATTAATGAAGGAATCTGACAGATGGGTTTACATGCTTAGGGTACAGTTATGCAAAAGTCATGGGTGCATTTTAGATGACTGTACATTTTCTGCCTCAGTAACATTATAATTGGCTTAATGGATTTTCAGTTATGTGCACTGGCTTTCTCCCCTCTCTGAAGCAGACTAATTACAGCTTTTTACATTAAATTCTAATAGATATCCATTTATCTTCTCTAAATTATCACAATAATTACAGTAATAAATTAGGCATGTAACTGTCATTAATCTAAACAATTTTAAGTGGGTATCATAGCTGCACAACACAGACTGTTTCCTAAATGTGTATTCAAATATGTTTCTAACTGTATAACTATTGTGTGGGAGGGTCTTGCTTCTCAATGAACTGCAAAACCCAGAAGGCAGAATGGAAGAGAGAAAAGGAAGGGACATTGGGGGCATGGAAATGGGATGACAGAATGGAGTAAAACAGACAAAATTTGAGGGATCACTGCATGCAATCAACAGTGTCTGAAGAATTGTCTTGGACAGTAACATCCAGGCAGACCTCAGATTCCATCAGTAATCCATGACTGGTTTTTTCCATCTTGTATAAAAATGTGTGGCAAATGTTTCTTTACTCAAGAACACCTACTTGAAATTATAGCTGGCTGAAACACAAAATTTTACCTTTCACAGAAATTTTGGCAGAGAAAATTTGGTTTTGTTTCTCAGCACAATTTCCAGTTATTCAGAATACATCACATAATGGAAATTCTGAAAAATTTCACGGAGGAAACGCATGCGATCATTGCTTTTAAAGTAAGACCATTCCTTACTTTTATCTTTCCCTCCACAGAGAGCTAGCAAGAGAAATATTGACTAGACTTTAGTCAGTTTATAAATGCTCTTCAGCAGAAAGTTGAGGCACTGACTTGCTTATTGCAATTTCAATGGTAGCTGCCAGGCTTGTAGGATTTAGGCTCGGGACAAATGGCTTTGCATCCCTCTGTTTCTTACCCTCCTCCCTATACACCTGGACTTCCAAAACATCTGATTCTCTGTGTGCCTGAAACCCAGGCAGATGGACCCTTCATGCAGCTGCACAGTCAGAACCAAGTCTGCCTCAAAAGCAGTTCAGGCAGGACTGTGGCAAACTCAGACCAACAGACAGATCACTCCCTGGCTGTGACAGATGTCGCGTTCTAGATTCTTACAGGTGCGCTGCTGCCTCCACCCCAAAAGGTTGCAGCTAGTTCTGTGCCTACAGTAAATGCCCAGCCATGCTGATGTGTTGTGAAGAAGGGCCACCGTTCAGCAGGATGACATGGCCAGGGCCTAGACACTCTGACAGCCTGACTCTGAAAATGTGAAATTCATATTCAAAGAGGCAGCTCCTTCATGACTGCAGATTCCATGAGGATGGGTAGCAGGACAAGAGTTTGCTGCTCTGCCAAAACTGTGGACAGAAACATACGTGTGTTCCCATCTGTGGGGACATGTGGACACCTTTCAGTGTTACCAAAAAGAACCTCTAGGCTCTTCCTCTAATGCAAAGGACTGCTGGTTCAATTAAGTCCAATTCCTTATGGCACCTCATCTGCCTGAATACTTTCCAGTCAGCTCCATTGAAAATATATTTCAGTAACATAAAACACTGGGGTGGTTTTATCCTGCAAAGGGGAAAAATATTTAGATCTGTGTTATTGTCACCTCTGCTTCATTATCCCAACATGTAAAATCAGAGGCCAGAAATTATGTAGCACCTGAAAGCAAATTTGTATGTATTGAAAAATTATATATTTTCAGTGATCAACATATTAAGCATTAAAGGCCCTTATATGGTACATATCTGTACATACATATTAGAAAAGTGAACTTTGTACAAAATTCTAAGTTTTAAACCACCTGTATTGCAGTTAAAGTGATCCTAGACCACTGATACCACATATATGTGTGTGTGTATGTTAAACAATGTCTATGGTTTTTCTGAGCACTAAAAGGGAACACCTAATGTGTAGTTTGAATCGAGTTTCAATATATAACACTTATTACATTTCTTTTATACCTCCTGCAAGATGAAAAAGAGTCACTAACATTTTTCCTAGTGACTAAATCATTTTGCAAATTCAGTCTGTTCTGTGAATTTAGAGAGGTTTAAATTGGTAACAGTTAAAATAATAGCACGTTGATTTGTGCAGCTCTGCAGTGGAATTCCTCTGGAAGGATGTATGACCTCTCCATTAATATGAAATGAGCTCCTTGTGATACCTTAATGAATATGCAGCATCCCCTTAGTGACATGAGTAACATTTGAAACCTTTATGCATTTTCAACGGGCATTCACCTCAGCTAATCCTCAGAGCAAGTTCATTCATAGTCATATTTCCTGTTATCTGCTTACAAAGTTAAGATGTTCTTATGGTTTGAAATTTGTCACTTACTCCAGAAGAAGAAGAAAAAGAAGGAAGCAATGGCTTTAATAGGCAATGTGCCAAGATAAATGGTCCCTGCTGCGTGTGTTAGATTTGATGCAAGTGTTTCTGTAGATACTACTTCCTGTACAGAATATTGCAGCCTTATGGCAAACTTTGTCCTTTGTCTTGATGATTGTATGAAATATTAATCTCTGAAACAGTAATGCTAAAACGGAGCATTCTGCAGTGTATCTCTTGGCTACAGCTGTGGACAGGGATTCAGATGCTGGATCGTCTGCACCATGGTCTGAATGGGCACGTTTTTCTGTGTTTCAGTTCCCTCACTTGTCAAAGAGGAAACATCATTGTTAACTGAGTCCTGGGGGTTTTCTGCACCTTACCTAGATAAGCTGGTAAAGCACACTGAGTCCATGTGGGACTAGGTGGTAAAGCTTTCAGACTATTCTAATTAAAATACTGGACACAGAGAGAGAAACCATTTGACTGACGATGATGGTGAACACTGAACAACCTGATGTAGGAAACACTTTCCAGTCTTATATTCTTGGAAAGTTGTTGCACTTATTTCTCCAGCTAATTTAGTGGGTTTCTTCTTGAAGGCACATCCCTAAGGATGTATTTGGGAGGCTTGGGGAGGCTGACAATCTCACAGTTCATTTTCATCTTTTGGGCATTAACAAAGATCAAAGAATGGGTACAAATTTTCTTTATGTCCATTGACAGTAAAAATTTAGGGAAGATATTTTTAGAGATGAAGAAAAAAAAAGCCAACAGGTTTTTGTTCTGCACATCACTCATGGAGAGTAGGAAAAACTGTTGCAGACTGTTATCCTACTCCTTTCTGTATGCCTAAGAAAGAAACACATCAAACAAGGCATTTTCTTTACCTACATATCCTGCATGAGTAAGTTTCCTTCTGTAAACCCTTTTACACTATAAATAATGTAGTGAGTACATCAGTTGAAGGAAATAAAGCCATGTGCTTCTTCTCCTGGTGTGTTTTTCCCCCCCACTTGATGGTCTCCACTTACTTACATCTATAGTTATGTCTTTTTCTCTTAAAACAAAAAAAAAAAACAAAACAACTGAAAAAACAAAGGAAAAACAACTCAATTCATTACTTATGTTTTTGGTGGGTTTTATTGCTCTCTACAAAAATCTGGTGTAGAAAGCAGAACAAAGAAGGGGAGGAATGAGATATGTTTGGATTTTTTCTCTATTTTCAGCAGTCCAAAGCTTACAACAACCATTCCTGCTTATATGGCTCTATTTCTACATTGTTTATAGCCAATGGACACAGGGATGAAAGGCATAAGTAAAGGGAGAGGAAAGAATTGCATAATTAACTTTTTAAATTAATTCATGACCCAGTTAAAAGGACAAGGAGGGGGTTATTAATTAATTAAGGTGGGAAACCCTGTGGGCATGTGAGATTTAGAAAGTTTTAACTTACCAGCCAGGTTAAAAGGCTTTCTAAGGGTGCACTCAGCACTCAGTGAATCTGAAATGCAGTTAATGCAAAAAGAAAAGGTGAAAATACATTGTAAAGGTTTTTTCAAGGGGAATAAAACTCTAAAAGGACTGAAAATTAATTAGGCAAAATTCTGACAAATGTTTCATCAGAATTTGAAAAAGAGCCCAGCCCAGTTCTCAGTTTTTAAAAGCCTGCTTAGCTCTATTGAGCACACTGGATGCTTGATGCTATAGAGATTTGGACCTGAAATATATTTTTAAAATCTTCTCAAGTCCTAAAAATTTCAGCAGAACTGATGGATTAGCAGCTATAGCAAAAGTAGCATCTGATATTACTCCAAGTTAACTTTTTTGACTCTCTGGAGACATTATAGACTTTCTTTGCAGATGTAGCACTTCTCAATCAAAACACGTTTTAAATTGGCCATCATGGGTTCCCTTTTTTCTCAGGTATCTGTGAGTGCAAATGCCCATTTACTGTAATATTTGTCTTTATCACCTTAAAGGCTCACATCACCCCAGCTGCTTCCAGCACTTTTCCAAGTACCTCAGGGTAAAACTTAGAATCTAGGTGAGGTCAAGAAGTCCTTACATCTTGTTTTTTCTTCCTATTATCTTTCTTTTTTATATTTTGATGTCACTGAGGTTTGTATTTTTTAAAGTCAGGGATACACCTTCCATGAACTTGTGCCACAATCAACAACAAATATGCTACTCAGGAGTAATTTCATGAAATTATGAAAAAGAACGTTTCTTCTTACCAACAGTATTTAAAGTGGATTGCATGGTTTACTACTTGATTATTTAGGCAGTCTTATATTTCAATTATCTAAAGATAGATATCAAGCCTAATAATTTTCTGCTGACTTTAAATGCCACTTTCTTTTGTTAGCTGATACTGGCTATGTGTCTCTGTCATTGGTGTTTGGTAAAATCTCAGTCATTATTCAGACATTGTCAGAAAAGCTAATTAAGCAGTAAATCTTTGCTTTTTTTTACAGTTGCCACCTTGAAATAACAAAGATTTGAAAAAATCCCCAAACTAATAACCAGAAGATGTCAGGCAAAGTGATGTGAAAGTGTTACTACGAACTATTTGAAAATTAGGGGGAAAATAAAATTATAATTACTAAAGACAAGCCATTGCTAAGGGTATTTGGGTCTCTTTATGCACAAAAAAATGCCCTACTAGCTGTGCTGCATTACTGCTCCCTAGACAAGCAGCAATCTTCATTGCTTTATGATTCTCTCTTTTTTTTTTATCATACTGAAGCATTTTGGTGTGAGAATTTTAAAATTAAATCTCCTTATTGTGCAGGCAGGATGTCCAGATTTATTCTATCAAATGCCACAGAAACAAAGGGAACAATCCATTTTTCCTGATAGAAGCCAACAGTTCGTAAGAGGTTTGAGATGAGTGTAAGGATACAATTTGCCTAGAGAGTGCCTGAGGATCAAGACAACCTGACTTTCCACGGAATGAGTCTGTCAGCTGGCATCTTGCAGTAATTGCTTCCCATGGCAGGACCTTACCAGCCGAGGGAGGACTGCTCTCGTCAACCCAAGAATCAATTTCTACAGTAGCTGAATGATAATTGTTTGCTAAGGCTCGGGGAACTTGTTGCCAAGCCTGAAACAGGGGCTGGAGCTATGATTGGCACTCATTAACCCGGGATTTGGATTTGATCATTTACCTTAGTAGAACAATGTGTGGGGGTAAAGAAGGGAAAGGACTGCAGAATGTTCTTTTGTTTGGAAGAAACAAATGAGATCAACTGCAGAACCGGTATCTGAATATCAAGCCTGAATCCATAACTGCCTTCACTCAAACAAACCAAATAGCAGGACTAGGTGGCAATTTGAATGCTTTCCTTCAAGTACAAACATCTCTTTGGGTTGTTTTTTTTTTCTGATAGATATTTCTGCTTAAGTGGTTTGTTGATTAGGGTTGCCAAATCCCAATGATTGATATTCTGAAGTTAGAGTGATGACTTATACTGCAAAGAGAGTGGGAGAAGATTTACCAGAGGTCCAGAAGATGAACTTCTGGCTTTCATAGTCAAGTAGGTGTTTTTGCGAGAGATAATCACCTCTGTCTATCCCCTGTTGCAGATATTTAGGCACTGAAAATTAAGCTGCAGTTGGGCTCCGAAATGTTTTCTGGGTAGCTGTATGTGGCATGCTCTGATCCTCACTGAGCTCTGGTGTCAGGTACTACAGTTGCCTAAGTCCCTATGACATAGCATTTTTTCAGGTAGATGCCTTAAATGTGAGTTAGAGTATCAGTCTCTGATACTGCCTTTACAGTAGTCTCTTCTAGTGCTTCTTGATTATTTATGTGACCTTTCAAAATCTATTGACTGGCATACAAACATTTTTATTTCTGTATCACAATCAGTCCATTTACTTAAGTCTGATGGTGCTGGTCCAGGGAGAAGCACAAGGCAGTGACTGAGTGACATTAAGTATGGCATTTAGAAGACTGCTTCAGAGTCATGCTCTCTCAGGAAGCCCATGTATCATATTTAGTAACTCTCAGTGTTTTGGGAAATTCCAGACCAAGCTAAATTCTTTTACTTTCAATGTACCTGTGCATTACTAGAAAACACAAAACATGTTTCATGACTCTGGTCTCACCAAGGCTGTTTCTTACAGATCTTTGTGCATTAGGGTCTTGGAAACAGCAAACCTGTTTCAGTATCTGGCAAACACAAAGTGCCCCGAGGGTAACTTATAGTGGTGGCTCTATAGAGTTTTAGCTCATTGAGATCTCAATAAAAACTCTTGCAGCCTGTGTGCCAGCATCTTTACATGTGTATAAAGCAATGGAAATTAAAAATAACAATATTATGCACAATAGGAATAGTACCGTTTATTCACTATCAAGATAATACAAGATAAGGGTATTTAGGTGTTAAGTGTCAGAAAGCTCCCCCTGCCCAAAATCAACCACAAAAGAGATATTGTAACTTTCTCCTTTGCAACTTCATTAGTGATCATCCCAACCTGCCTCATGCAGAGTCCCTTGATACTCAGCAAAAAGAGATGGTATGGATCCTGCAGAGACAAGAAGGACCTCCTCGCTTGCATAACCTCAAAATACTGGAAATGAAGAAAGCTTGTAACTTTTCTGTGCAGGCCTGGTTTGCAGCTCCTTCCATGCATTGTTTGGGTACACATTAAAACTGGCTTACGCATCCTCATTTTTAATAGAAAGGTCTGGGGGACTGTTTCATCATCAAATGTAAAACATCCACTCAGTTGTTGTCTTATTCCACACCTACAAGTCGTGTGGATGTCTTTCATTTTTTGCCTTTCCATAGATAGTTTGGAGTACTTTTTCACAACTTTCCATTTCCAGGAAGCTCTGAAACTTATCAGGCGGTAGCTTCCATTGCATTCTGAATACAAACACAGTTATTCAATTTACACTGCATGGTGCAGATAGATATGTCACTTGTAGTCCCATAGCAGATCATTTCTGCCTTCAGCGGCAGTAGTACTGGAGTATTTGGGTGTGAACTAGGCAGTTAGAGTAACTGATCACTAGATATGCAAGGTAGAAGACAAACATCCTGAAATGGACCAGCCCAAAGAAGACTCCATCTTAAAAAGGACTCCCCTGTAGTATGTCCTGATTTGGGCTGGTTCATGTAAAATGCTGGATGACTTGAGTGGAACAGAATAGGTTCAATGGCTCAATAGATCAGAATTCTTCAAAAACTGCAGACTGATCCTTTAGCTTATGTGACAATTATATCTCAATTTGATCATAGGGGAATACATTTCCTCTTTTCTAAGGGTTTGGACATTACATGCTATCCCTTCAGAGCAAGCCTACCTTCAAATCAATGTGAACAGATGTCAAGTTACAGAAACCCAGCCTGGCAATGGGTTTGCATTCAGATTCAACTCAGCTTTGTAAAAATGCCAACTTTTCTAAGATTCACAGCTGAAAAAGGTACATTAAATGAATCTTGCACTTTCAAAAAGCTGACATCCTTTATTAAACTAGTCCCAGAAGAGCTCTTTAACTAGAAGAATTATCTAAGGTACAAGATTTTCAGTCTCAGTCTAGAGATTGCAATATGTGCACAACCAATGTAAACAGAAATTTTATATCTGACATACTTTCTTATGCATATTCCATGGTTATGAACTGCTTCTTCTTAGAGAGCAGATATGGTCCTTCACAAT
The DNA here is from genome assembly GCF_001522545.3 of Parus major. NCBI lineage: Eukaryota > Metazoa > Chordata > Aves > Passeriformes > Paridae > Parus > Parus major. The sequence continues at coordinate 33,688,638 of NC_031768.1, forward strand.
AGACCTGGATTATGAAAGGCTTGTTCTTTATACTGCAAGAAACATTACTAGCTGAGTTCTTCTGGTCATGCATCCAATGATTTGTATAAAACAACTAGAGTGACTTGCCTCTTTGATGTATTTAATGTGTAGGCCTGATATTTTCACAAGAACAAGGACCTTAAATAAGTATCTTCAAAGGGTCTGTGAGTTTCCAGCTGTTCTGGAGGAGTATTGCCTAGCCAGAGAGACAAGAGGAGTGGCACCAGGGCCAGGTAGGCCAGGTAATTTGTCTTACACTGTGAGTTTAAGATCCATGAAAGGAGAGAGAAGAAATCATGCTCCCCAAAGTTATGCCAGAGTGTTGCCATGGAAATATTTTGAGACAATGCTCCGTTTTGATGGCTGGTTTGGAAAAGGAAATCGCTTCTCAACAGCACTCTTAGTTTTGTTGGGACTACCTCTGTATTCCCAGCAGGCAGCCCAGTCACTCAGAAGCAGCTGTATTTTGAGGGCTATTTTATGTCAAATAATGTAGAAGCCAACTTCTGTGTCTCTCATGCTCCTGCCTCTAATCTCCTAGTGCAAAGCAAAGTGGCACTGGTTATCCCTGATGAATACATTTTTCAGCCAATAAGCATTTGCATTCCATACCTTTGTTTTCCACATTCCTCTAGAATTACAGAAACCTGTACTATGAAATAACTTAGAGAGAGTTTGAATTATGTAACTCACTCAGATGAGAATAAATCCCCACACACTACCTTGAAAACATTAGGTTTAAAGTCAACATTATAGTATTAAAGCATTGCACAGCCAAGGGTCTTTGAAGGTTAAATTGATGAAATGTGATGAAATTAACAAAATTAAACCTTGTGCTTTCTTTGTTCTGGAATAGAACATCTTACATCAAGGTCTCTATTTGAATAGCCTCACAGCATACCAAAATAACAGTGCTAGGAAAAAGCCCCATCAAATTATATATTTTGTGGTTAATGGATTTTGCTATGTTTCATTTCAGAAGAGCAGTTCAAGAAATTCTTTCTAGTTTATGTTCTCCTTGGGAGGAATCCTACTCTTAAACTTGTATTAAATTTCTTTAGTGTTTAAATCATCCTCTGTACACAGGCCTCCATTTATATAATTGGAAATCATTGCAATTATTGTGTGTCTCTATCCTTTCAACCTTCTGCTGCACCCATAATCCATGACATCCTATCTCTGCTCATGTTTGTCGCTGCACTCTCCGGGAATCATATGTACTAGAGAATGTATCATCATCTTAATTCCTAAGGGGTGCCTAAAAGGAGAATATAAAGTCAGCTCAGATATGGCTGGCAGCAAACGAGGTATTCCCCATCTCCTCAGGTGTTACAGGTGTTGTTTGGAGAAGAACCTCTTTGGGCCACAGTGAAGCACAAATGAATCAAATTGGCTGTAAATCAGGACTATTTCACTAACAGTGAGGTGATTCCATGGTGCAGCCCCAGTAAGCAATTAGTGAGGGTGTCAGCCTCATGGAGTGAACACTAATAGCAATTGTGGCTTTTTCCTGAATGACTAACCCAGTCAAATTGACCTCAGAAATGGTAGGATTTCCTCAGGAAAAGATTCTCAGTACTTAGAACAACATTGATTTAAAATATTTTTTTCTATGAGGACTTATGACTTTTCCCCAGTTTTGTGTAGGCACACCTGTTTGTGTCCATTTAGTGGATTTTGAGTCAGCAGGACTTAAACTGTCCCCTGTTGCCAAAAAACACATAGCTGAATGAGTGAAGTGCTGAATCTGACCTTAGAAGCCCAGCTGGCTTGTGTGCTCCTTGGAGGATATTTTTATTCTAACAATGATTTTTGTTTTCTTTTAGCGTATAAATCATTTAATGAAAAGTTCTCCATTTACACTGATGGTTATTGTATCACTGTAAAGTGTAGTGTTATTAGCTTGGTCCCTTCACTGTTGTTATGTGGTGTTATGGCTCTTGAGTTGAAGATAGCTTGTCACCTTTTGGCTTACGGCACAAAGATTCATTCAGACGCATATCTCTCTATGGACAGCTGTGTATGCATGGGATGTGCCTAAGGAAATCTAGACCAGTGGAATTCCTAGCTTTAGTTGATTTTTAGTTTGATTGCCCTCTTCTTCAATTTCTGCCCTTACGGTTGTGAACCACCAGGTAGCAATCCAACATACACCAGTTTTTATGATAGCGTTATAAGCACGCAGTGCCTGCTTATTCCTCAGTGGTGAATAATTCTCTGTTTAATAAAAAGCCCACACCACTGTTCTCAAGTCATTTGCTATGAGTAAACTCATTTCTCTGTATTATGTGGTATAAGTTTCTTACCTCTTCCATACTCAGCAAGTAATGCTGCACCATGGTGGCATTGATAGCATCCTTATTGCGAAGGTGGTGGTAGCAAGATCAGACCAAGAGAGAGGGAATTACGCTGTCTGCAGTGCCAGCCCTGCCAAGCTTGCTGCAGTGCCAGCAAGGCCATGGCACCAGTAAAGCCAAGGGAGCACAGGGGCTCCTCCGCACCAGCACTCTGGTAGCACACCACTCCCAAAGAACCCAGAGCCTGAAATCTGCCCTCTGTGTGCTCCCTGTGGCCCATGAAAAGGAAAATAAAGGCCTCACTTGATTTTTTTTGTTAGAAATCCCAATAAGGAAAACTCTTTGAATACTATGTGAGGAAGATTTAAATGTTTGGGAGAGGTTGTATTCCAGCACACATTACTGGAAGGCTGCCAGAGGCAGCCTGGAGCCAGTGAGGAGAAAAGTGTTTATTGCGGTCAGTGTGGTAATATTGAGGGCAGCAAGGACAGGCCAAAAGGAGTCTGAAACCAGAACAGCTGATTGCAGAAAGCACACAGAAATTATAATCTAATAATGAGCCTCTGAGAAGGCAGGCGTGAGAAGGAGATGCCTGACCTGTGGTAAAGCTCAGGTAGCTAATATCAGGAGCCTGGCAGAGGCAGAATGGCAGCTGTGGCACGGGCAGTGATTTGTTGCCAACCTTCACACTAGTAACAAGGGTGGGGGCAAAGGGCGCTATCCATACACCTCTGGAGCTGCTTAAAAACTCTGACCTCAGCATCTTCCCCGCTCTGAACCTGCATCTGACAGCAGGCAGAAATGTTCTGTGTTTTCCCTGCAAAAGGGGTTTACAGTTATTTTTCTGATTCCTTGTAGTTGCCTTAGTTCCCTTCTTTTCCTTTCTTTTTTTTTTTTTTTCTCTTATTTTCTCCTTTGTAATGGAGGAAAAAAAGGTTAGATTAGAAAACTTCAATTAAGCCTTTAAAAAGACCATCTGCTGAATGCTGACTGGGGTTTCATGTAAACAAAATGCCTGTGCTGGTTACAAACAAATGATCTTATCTATTGTATTGTGTTACAAATTAAAATTAGATTAAGCCACCTACATGGTACCGCCGCTGAATCTTAAATTTCTTATGGAAACTGAATGTTTGCTGCAAGTATTCATTCGGCCTGATGAGAGCCTCATTATTTTTGTACCAGCAGTACACACTGGGTATAGCATAATCAAAGCCTGGGGGTACGTATTAATTATCCTTTTGAATAGTGATGAAATTTTAAAAAGATCTCCTTTAGGCTCACATCATCAGCAGATGAAACAAAGCTTTGCACAGCTTGTGAGCAGTGGCTCACATGTGTTTTTACATCTGTTCAGGATATTTCAATTTGAAGCGCAACAAGCCAAGTCTGGGATTAAAGACCTGGAGAAACAGGGGGGAAAAATCTGCAACAATAACCAGAGCCCTCCCCTTCCTGTCTGCAGCGAGAGGGAGAGTGCCTTCTTGGTAATAAAACCTGGCTCCATTTTGCTTTTGCTTTTGGTGGCAGTGGTTATGTTATTTAGAAGAGGGGTTTAATGCTGTGAGCCAGTGCACGGCCTGTGGGCGCTAGGGCTGATTTTAACCTGTCACCTGCTCTTGTCACCTCACTGGTTCTCATTTAGGCTGCCAGTACAAGGGGTTCTTGTAAGTCTACTGATAATTCCTTTTCTAGTGTGAATTACAGTCCAGTTAAAGTCAAGAAATGTTTGTGCTCTCCTGGACTCCTGCAGATCTGTATTTGTGAGCTAGTGACAAAAAAAAAAAAGGAAATGGGGATGTCCCCTGTCAAGAGGGTTATGTCATCCTCTTCAAATGGTGTCGGCATGCACCATAATTGCTTTTCTGGAATTTAAAAGGATCAGTTTGAAATACTTTCTAAAGCAATGTCAAACCTGCAAGCCACAAATTGCACAGGTTAAGTTCTACTGCTGTGATGAGTAAGAGCAAAAGCCATCAGTCAGAATGGAGATGTATTATCTTCCAGTGGGAAAGGATTGCTGTGGTTCAGTGCTCAATCAAAGGACCAGATTTTCAGGGAGCCATGGAGCTAGAACCCCTCTGAAGTCTGCATGGATTCTGACTTGATAGATGCTTAAAGATCAAGCTGACCCTGTTTACAAGTCTGTACACATACTGCTATTTAGTGGATCTTCCTGTCATAGTTTTTGCACTGTGTCTCTTGAGAGAGATGCAATAGCCATTCAGCCAAATTAAAATAAGAGAAACACAGGTAGGACAGGAATGGGTTCAGTGCTGTTGACCAGACACGAACTTATTATATCAGGTGCTTTTTAAAAGTTTATTCATTTTTATTTAGCAGAGCTGGCTAAATTCTGCAGTGACATATGCTATTTCCTAAAGACACATCTTGACTGTTGCCTAGAATGACATACAGGGCTTAATTTTATCGGTGGACCTGAGCAAAAGAGATATAAATAGCTAGAAAATAATCTGTAGTTTACAGGTTAGACACTTCAGGTTTTATGACAGAGCAGAAATATTTCAGATAATTGTCTTAAAAGTACAAAGAGAAAACACTAAAGGTAAGCTATATAATTTACTTAAATTCTTATTTCGATGGCAATTTATGGTATTTTTAAAGCAGAATAAAATCTTGTCAAAGGATATAATTTGTAATTCATTTAGTGGGTTGAGGCTGGAAGAATCAGAGAAACATAGAATTAAAGAATGTCCTTCTGTGGACCATTTTGAGATACTCTTTTTGTGATAAAACAAGCAGGACTCAGGGAGGGATCCCAGACTTGCCAGAACCTCTGCTCCCTATGGGCCAATTGTGTAGTGCCAGGGCATTAACCACCTATTCAATGAGAGCACAGTTTTGTTCACAAATCACTAGTGAAGGAAGTGAGCCCTTTTCCACTGAGGGGATAAAAGTAAGGTCTGTCTAAGTAAGGACTGGGGGGAGAAGGCCCTGAATAGTCAGGGGAAAAAAATGAATGCTGTCATTATTAAAAATTAATTATGCTAATGAGCTGAAGACTACACTCCAAGTTGTGTGGGTTTTGCAAACTAACAGCTGTTGTGGTTCTTTCTCTGCGCTCAAGCCTACATGGCCTGTCATTTACTATTCCTTACAGAGTCCAGAGCATGGATCATAACAATATAAATATGGATATATGCTTAAAAACATGATTAAAAATAGTTACTGTTTATGGACAGTAGCCAATTTGCCAACATGAATAAAAGAAGTGGTATTTTTAAAAATGCAGCATGACATATAATGGGCAAGGCTGTAAAATTCAGATAATTAAATGTTTTCAGAGTTAAAAATGACTGAATGTTAAAATCTGCTCTCCTATAAAATAAAAGGTGACCAGAAGTTTTTGGGTATTTTTGTATTTCTAAAAAAATAAAATAAAAAAATAAAAAAGAGTGCTTGTAGGCTGAGGCTTTGCATGCCAAGTTTCAGCCTAAAGCGAAATTTAACAGCTGAGTGATAAACCCCTAAAATAGGGGTTTTTAATGAAAGTGCTGACACAACTATATCTATGGCAGTAAGAATGGCACAGTTAAAATTAAAAGTACATAGTGTACTTTGACTAATATAAATAGCTGTTGAGATGGCCTTCAATACAGTTCTCCATGTTATTTTGACTCCAACAAAATGGATGCAACTCCTCATTCCTGCATAGTGAGACAAGTTATCTAAAATTAAAGGATTCTTGGATTTTTCTACAAATAGCAGCCAAACATGCTCACAAGTTGATGTCAAGTGGCACTAAGAGCTCCAGCTGTTGTAACAGACGAGGATCTTATCTTGATGCAGCCCTGTGAGACCATCTTGCTTGCTTTTTCTTCTCCATTTCGTTATGTGGATGATCAGTGTGTTTTCACTGAAACATCAAGGTAATGCCTTATCAACTAGACCAACCCTTTGCTTTCGGGTGCCTTTGAATTGCTAGATATCATTGTGGCTTCTTGCTTTCCCAGGGACTCCTGTTTTTAATGATATTTCACTGAATAGGTGATATGTAATGAAACTTTTTTGACAAAGCTGTTTCTTTCTCACTTTTTTCAACCCTTCTCTTCTAGGAAGAAACTCTACAACATATTTATATATTTAATGACATTCATTGCTTTGTATCTGTTAAATCATCTTGTCAGGTTGGTTTTGCCTTCCACATCTTTTTCCTGTTTCTCTCTTCTCCCCATTTCTCTCTTCTGTCTATATATGTGCCTCTCCCTTTACCCTTCTTTGCCCTCCTTTCTCTCTCTAGGGCTCCTTTCCCCCTAGGGCTTCCATCTGTCTCTATCCCCCCTTACTTTGCATCTGTCTTTTTCTAGTGGGGCTTTTTTCTGAGGTTTTTATACATCCAACTCACTGAGACTAGTGAGTTTTTGAGTATTAGGTGCCAGACTCCTAACTTCTGTCTCTCCTTACCTAAAGCACTTAAGTTTAAAACTAACAGCTGAAAAAAAAATTCAAATGTCAAGCTCTTTATTTTGCAAACACTTCTACACATGTGTAAGTTTGTGTGAGTTGCATTTTTATGGCTTGAGCCACAGAGGCTGGGATCGGGGCACATCTTTGCTAACTACTTGTGATTCGACTGGCTTATTTTGCAGACAGAGTCAAGTTTTCTCTGGCCTTCGTGTAACAATACCTTGTACAACTTGTGAAGTGTGATGCCATCTTCAAAGGTGGGCTTTAAAAGTGAATTCTGTCTAAAAAGAGGATTCCTCCCCTAGAATGTGCTCTCAGCACAGGGAAACACCTCACACCTCTGCTGATGCAAACAGGAACAACTCCTATGGTTTCTCTTCCAGGAGGTTTAACTGATTTTACTGTTTCTGCAGCAGTTTAAGCAGGAGGAATGTTTCAGAGACAAATATGGGATACACATTGTTAACCATCAGGTGACAAGAGACAGAAAGCAGACAGTACAAAATATAATAAAATAGATCATAGGAGAAAAACAAGACAGCATCCTTTTTCCAAATAAAATATTCTGTAGAAAGAACAAGAGAAGACTTGCATTTCTGAAAATAAGTGAAAACTAGAATGAAACCCCAGAATTTTAGCCAGATGAAAGACCTAAGACTTAAACTATTTTAATTCCGTTTTACATATGTTTAGCTTAGAAATCTGGAGAGGTTTTACGAAATTGTAGGATATTTAAAAAATAATTAAATTAGGATATTAGAGAATTAATTAATTTTAATTAATTTATAGTGCTTATTTTCACTTTTAAGCCAGTAGGGGGAAAAAATTAAATGAAGATTAAATAAGAGATGCTCTTTTATGGATTATGGTGCAATGAAAAAGTGGAAATTATTTATATTTTATTATGTTTGTTCCTTAATTCTTTTTTTTTTTTTTTCATCCTGAGTCTACCCATACTGGATGATGGCAAAATCTGTGCAGCATCCTGGGACAGTCCATCTTTCCAGGTGGTTTCAGCTTTTGATTTTCGGCCTCCTGCCTAACACAACTCACCCGAGGCGCAGCAACATCCCAGCATAACACAAACCTTGTCATGTCTCATTGCTTAAATAACACAATAAGGAAATTAAAATACTTGCTGGTTATGATTTTCATTGTTACGGCTTATGAAGCCTCGAAGAATTTCAGGAAATTGATTACCCGGGGGAAGTTCGGTACCTGAAAAAGAAACCCCAACAAAACCAAACCAAGAGCAACAAAGAACGTCTAAGTAGAAGAGTTTCGCTATTACCGGAACACGTACACCCCTGTCCGTGAGCAGGGATGCGGTCCGGGGCGCAGCGGCATCGGCGGGGGCCGCTCGCCCTCTGCCGGGGACGCGGCGCTCGGCCGCCCTGCCGCCTCCGCCCGGGCCGAGCGCAGCACAGCGCCCTGGCAGCTGGGAGGCACGCTAAGAACAGCGCCTGACAGCCCTGTGCCGTGGGCAGGGGTGCCACCCACTAGGCCAGGCTGCTCAAAGCCACATCCAGCCTGCCTTTGAACTCATGCCGGGATGGGGCATCCACAGCTTCTGTGGGCAGCCCGGTGCAGCGCCTCGCCACATGAGCCATTTTACCTACACCCAATTCACACCAAAATCTAGCGGGAGAGAAGAACAGACGAGCCTAACAAATGCCGCAGCCAGGAAGGAAAGCAGTGTAGCTCGTAGCCGCACTGCTTTAGCGAGCTGCGGGGAGGAGAGCACCCCCAGCTTCTCGTTGCCCACTCCCGCTCCTGGCATTGCCCCAGCGCTGTCCCTGGCAGGCCCCTGCCCCAGCACAGCCCCGCTGCCTGGGCCGGGAGCGTCTGCCCCGGATTCCTGCAGCACACACCGCTCCTGTGAGCGACATCTACGTGTCTGCAATGTCTTGGGACTCAGGAGTTTAATTAAACACCCTTCAGTTTCATACTATGGGGAGGAACCCAAACCAAAGACAGGGTGGATTACTGACCGTGGTGAAAGGCAAGAAAGATGGCTGTGGGAGACGCGCACACAGTACGGTGCTGCCCACCCTGCCCTACTATTTGTGGCAGGGAGGCATTCACTCCTGGCACCTTTCCTTCCCCCTACCCTGGCCCAGCAAGTGCCACAGGGCTCGGGGAGGGCTGTGGTTCCAGCACAAAAAAAAGCCCAGCCGAGGAGAAGCCGGTTTTTGGGTGCTTTCTGGCTCTTGCAGGAGAGGGGGCCCGCGGCCTGCTGCCAGGCTGGACGGCACCACGCAGCAGCAAGAACCAGGGAAATACAAGCAGGTAAATGTGTGTTCCCAGTGGGGCAGCACTCCCTGAGGGCAGCTGGGCTCATAGGCTCTCCTCTGGCACCAAAAGCAGCTGTGCCAAAAACACCAGCTTGGCCTAGGCTTCCTCCCCTTCAGGAAACCCAGCCACCATCACCAACTCTCACTGGCTGCATGACGTCTGGTTTTAGGCACACAGACAACAAAATTCAGTCTTTGTGCAGAAACTCCTATCCAAGGTCAGCAGCCAGTGCAGTGCACCCTGCCAACATACAACTGGGTGGGATGAGGCTGGTTCAGCCTTACCCCAGGATCTGATTGCTTACAAAGGCTTCAATTAGATCCATCATGTTATATGAATGGGGTTTTTTTGTGACTTAATTCCCCCTGCTTTTTTGCAGTGGTAATTAAATGATCGAGGAAAAAAAAAGAGACAGATTAATTGATTGAACTGATTCCAGGAGAAACCATTACTCCTGTTCCTCTTCTGCTCTATACAGTGTTTAAACAACTCTGAAATAGAGCTGGGTGAATCCTGCCAACATATTTCTGTGAGCACTGCTTTGATTTTCAAATGAATTGTCTTCATCTGCTTTTATCCCCCTATTGCCTTGGCTTTATGTGAACATTTGTACAGCTTAGTTTGCTCATGAAAAGAAAAAAAAAGAAAAGCTAGTATGTTTCAATACAATGGAAAATTAATTTAATTTCTGTGAGCTCAAGAGTTACGTAGTGACAGGACAAAAGTAGTGTCGTGTAAAAGACCAATAATCACTAATGACATTGTTCAGATATGCCACAGCGCAAATGAATACTACTACGTCATGGATCAAAAAAAGTTTATGAAAATTATTTAATAGAACTGCCAAAATCATAGTGTACAGAAACTGTACTTTTAGAAAAAAGAGGTGAAATATACCAAATACTGCTGTTATTACCAGTTATTCCCTCTTTTATTGAAAAGATTAGGAATATTTTTCTTTTAAATTGCATTCAGTTAATGTACATTTATAAGTGTGATGGCAGCAAGTATAGAGCATATTAGTCAAATCTGTGTTTAGGGAATATGAATAATGTGAATTAATCATGAAAGTCCCTTGGTAGTAACAAATATACTTACAGAATTTTTAAAGTATTTTTAAAGGAAGGAAGGAAGCAAGAAAAATCACAGAGGAGTACACTTTTAAAGGATTTTTACAAAACAATCATCAACATTAAGGAAGTGCCATTTTTCATCTGGATCTAATCTATGGCTTCATAAAATTTCCTTGTTGAACAATTATTCAGAAGGAGACTAAATAAATATAGTGCTAAAATAATAATAAAGATTTCCAGGAAAATTGAAAAGTAGGCAAAAAAATACATGTAGTTACCTTCTCTCCATTTGTAAGAAAGATCACTATTTCAACTTGTGCTTAAAGGCAACTTTTCTTTTTCATAAATTTATCTATGAAACAATATCAAATTATGAAAGTTTATAGAATGTTTGATATTTTTCAAAGGTATTTATTGATTTTATTTAACAGATCTTATATTTAAGATAATGCATTTTCCTTACTCCTTGTTTTAGTTGTCTGTATTGGGATTCCTGTTTCATCTTGGATGATTGTTCACCTCAGGAGTGTACTGTGGATCCTCTTCCTTCCCAGACTGAACTACATGTTTGGAGAAACCATTGTGATTTTAAAATCTCTCAGAAAGAATTCAAAATGGAAATCAGAATGGTAAAAAATGTAAGGGAGCTCGGAGAACGTTTCTTACTGTGTTCTTTCATTCAGGGTGTAGCTGAGTGTATGCACAGCATATACAAAATTCTCAGTTTTAAAAATAACTTAATTCCTTCAGAAATTATATATAAAACAAGATACAAAATTGGTTTTAGTATGCAGTACATAAGTTTCACATACAAGTGTCTGTAAAAAGTGACCAGACTGATATGCAAAATGAATGCCAAATCTGAAGTTGATTCCAATTCTGACATGAATATCATATGTAAGTCAAAAGAAGTATTATCTTACTTATCAGAAAGGTTTTTGTTACATTATCATCTTGGGCGTGATTGTTTTGAGAATGATGTAGCCAAAAAAAAAAAAAAACAACCAACCAAACACAAGGAAAAATTTCAAGAGAAATGTCTTGGAAAATTTGATGAATGGAAAACCGTTCAAAATGGTTTCTGTTTTCTAACAAATATATGTTTATTACTTTTTGTTACTTTTTTCCACATTTATCTCCATGAGAAGGTTGGCAAAGTGTTGGGATTTTTCATAAATCAAAAACAAGATTAGGAAATGAGGCTTTAATCTTTACTCTCCCCAACCCTTGGAAAGGAAAGTCTCCAAACCTCACACTGATGGCCACCATTTCTGTACCTGCACGGGTGGCCTGAAATCAGGCAGATAAACATCATCTGCAATGTCTACATACACAACACAAGTGGAAAAAGAAGCCTTATTTAGCTAGAAAATTAAAATGTGTTGTTTGGGCTAGCTGTGTATATGAGAGTTTATAAAGTCATTATTACTGAACAATGCCTGCTTGCAACCTGCTGGCTAGCAGGGCTTTTCGGCCAAGGAGGAGGGAAGAAATGCCTTCTGGCAGAGCACAACTAAATACATTGGAAAAAATAGTTGTTATTTCAGGTGTGCAGTTTCCCAGTAGAAAATAAGTTTAATTAATTTATTTATTTTTCTAATTTGTAAAAATATGTGTAGGGTGACCTCCAGGCACAAGTGCAAAAGCTATAAAACCAGATTCATTCATTAACTGGCTGACATAATGTCAGCCAATGATAGTCAAATAAGCAAATAACATGTGAAGAAAACTCAGACTCCTCCCTTCCAGTTCTCTGTAGGAAAAAGCCTTTGAGTGTGAACACAAAGCTCAGTGTGTCTTGAGCTCCTTGCTCCCCACTTTTTTTGGGTGACAGAGAGAATGGAGCCTCATTCACCGTGATGAACCCTCTCAGTTTTTATTTAATGTTTGTGTAACTTAACTAAACACCATTAATGTACCAATTTTATTTCTCTTTATTATTGCAAATATGTTAAATGTGAGATACTGACCAGGTACAAAAAGGAGTCTGTAAAGTGATTAGACCTCTGGGACTGGACAGAGAACTGGGACTTAGAATTTCTGGCTTCTTGTAGACCATGACCTGGTGGGGTAACTACTTAGCCCAAACTGTTAGATGCATAAACTTCACCATGCTGGGCTCATTGTTTCTTAGCAATTCCTTGTATAGTTCTTTTGCCAATGTGTGCTCTTTGAGCTTCTCTCAATGCTACAGGGTGCTATAAACAGTGAAATCAGCTGAGGAAGTGGCAGATACACCTCAGTAATATGCACCACAGAAGCTGTGGAAGGAGTCCAGCCATTCCTTGAAGCATTAGAGAGCATCAGATTCCTGCAGGTAAGTGACAGTGGTGCTAAGACATCAGGGTGTAAGACATCATTTACACCCTTCCCAGCAATTCTGCATGATTGCAGTGACTTTGCTGTTCCCAGCATATTTGATGTCCCTGACAAAAATACCTATTGGGACTTGAACTTCCACCATTGTGCTCATTCACTGTTGTGCCACCAGCAGCTGCAGTTTTCCTCCCACAATGTGCTTGATATGCATTGTGAAATAATGTGCTGTGGGTTATGTTACAAGTAACAAATTTTTGAAAACTTAATATTTCAGCTGTTTGACAAGCAAGATTTTTCCAAAGTAATAAGAACAGGTTTGTGTCCCAACACGCCTTATAACCCCTTATTTACAATAATATGAGTAAAAAAAAAAAATTCCTTTTGGGCTACAACTTCATATTTAAGTTCTAACAGATGAGATTCTGTTCAAACCGGAGCACTGTGGCTGTGATGGACACAGAACAGGGCAAAGCATATCTGGTTTTCAACCTGAGAGGAAATCTTCCCCCTACCCTGCCCCCCTCAAAAATGTTTTCAAGAAAAGATCAGACACAGGTTTTTAATGCCTGGGGAAAAACAAAACATGACCCACAATAGATTTAGGCAGTTCCATTTTTGCTTACTATTTTTAAAGGCATACATGTTATTTAAAAATAATTAGGCTGAGCCAATTTATGTGCAATGTATATATTGCACATATGTCTAGAGAAAACCAGAAACAGGGTTGTATAATTGTAACCTTACTGCACTGGAGGCCTGGCATAATTACCATTGTGAGAGAGAAAGCCAAGGAGATTTTATCTGTCATATTTATTTCCCCCATGTAAATATATTAAAACCAAACAAAAATAAACTTTTGATGCACAGCTTAACCCAGTTTATATAGTGTGCATTTCATTCTTTATTATTATTATTAGTAATAATAATAATTTCCCACATACTCATGTGCAGTAAAGCGCTTGAGATGGCAATCTGGAAGGCTGTATTTTCAGCAGCTGCGAATTTCATCTGATGCTCAACAAAAAAAGGCATCTTCAAATATGCACAGGAATGATTCATGGATTTTATCTCTGAATGGCAAGTGAGGCTGCATGGGACAAAAGTACATTTTACTGTATAAATGTGAGCATGTGTATCTGCATAGTCTTCTGGCCCTTTAAAAGATAATTATCCAGTATAATAAGGCTGTTGTCTATGTGTAATATCATCATATGTAATGAATCGTAGGACTAAATGTCAGGAGCAAAGTCTATTGAGTCGAGATCTCCCAGAGGCTTTGCTGGAGGCTGGGCTGACACGTGACTGATGCTTTTCTGTATCCTCAGATTCAACACCAAGGCCAACTTTACTTGTAAAGAAAAGATCCAGTTAAATAAAAAACATATGAACCCTGCTAAAATAATACAATTTGAGTAAATCAATGCCTTAAGACTTTCTCAAAAGTATCTTAAGAAACTCACTGGAAAGGAACCTTGCATTTCTAGTGAGCATTCTAGTCCCAGTTAGGGACTTTAACACACTCCACTCTATCTTTGTGATCTTCCAGGAGGTGGGATAGATTTTCTCCACATAGAGCACAAGTTTTCATTTTTGCAGCACATTGTAAACACACTTTTCATACTAATGCCTTGTTTTGTTTCGGTTCTTTTCAAAGATTATGCATTAGTAATTTGTGCATCACATGTTGGCAAGCGGAATCACAGTGTATTATGCACACTACTAATGTGAGACAGAAACCTCAGCATATTCTAGCTCTCTTCTCATATCTTGTTAGCATCTGTTTGTGGTAGGCTGGGATGATGAGGTGCTAATATGATACAGTGAAGGAAGTGTAATCCATGAACATTTTTGTGTCACATTTGTGTAATATATTACACTAATCCAACCAGACTTTCATGTGCTCTTGCCCAAGGAATGCCATTCCAGCCTCCTCCCTTCCCCCATCAATGCCTTTGAAGGTTTGTGAATGATTTCCTGTACACAGGCTGTGTAAGAATGTGCTCAAATTCTTTCCCCAGCTGAGGAAGGAGTTCTTTTTATGCCCACTTACTTTCAGGGTAACAATGAACATGAACAAATTCATGAACAAATTGCTCTAAAGAGGGAAGCATGTTCAATTATACTCTTCTTTCTCGGCTTAGAGGTAAATGAAGTAGAAGGTGCACTCTTTCCAATAAGCATCGGATCCACACAGAGCATTTGGTGCAGTGTCTAGGGGCTGGTTTTGAACAGCACCTTTCTGCAGCAGCAGCCTGCAGTTTGCATTGCAGTAAGCAGGATGTCTGAACTGGCAGCCATGGTTTCCTCTCAAGAGGTACCATCAACCAGTGCCATCCTGCACACTAGTTCCAATTTTTCACCTTGTTGGCCGTACACAACTTACTAGGTCTAGTTTTCCTGTCCATGGTAAGTTTTGCCCTGGATTATTCTTCAGGTGATATCTATTTATCTAGATAAATCTTGCTATTTAGGTGCTTATGTAGGTTTAACACATTGGAATACTACTCCTGACTGGAACTTCCTGCCAGACTGTGATGGAAATAAATACAGTAGCAAAGTGAAATCATAAATTCCAAAATTGCATTATAGTTAGAGTATATAATTCTACATCTTGCCTGCCTGATTCAGGAAGCAAAAGTCTAGTAAAAGTCTGGATGGAAGACATGAAATTAGAAAGCCATCATGGTTTTGGCAAGTCACTGGGTATTTCTCTTCTTTGTGTATCCACAGCCTCAATTAGAATTTATAAGGAGTAGTGTAAGAAACATATCCAATAGTGAAATCTGACTGGACCGTGAAGTCACCTGAGACTAGAATGTAGCTCTGACACCCATTGTATGATGTAACTCTTCAGGTAGGTCATCCCGTAACTTCCCAAGGGCTACATGCAATGCAGGTTCACATATTGACTATCCCTGTGGTGGACAATGCAACAAATGCTCCTTCTACCATAAGAAAATTAGTTTTTCTGGCTGGTATTATACATTTTTGCCCATTAGTAAGGCTGCAGCTTCAGGAAACAGCATCTCAACAGTCTTGGCAATAGGCAGATGACTACTCCTGTTGGAAGAGCAAGGAGAAAGTGGGTGCACATGTTCTAATAAATTAGATGGTGTCTGTAAAATTTCATAGCTCTAAAATGCAGTCTTGTACACTGTCAGGATGTTGACATGGTTTGCCTTGTACTAAAAAACATTTTTTGAGCAACTCTCAAACAACAACCACAAAATGAAATTGGATAACCTACCCAGCCCAGGATAGTTAGCAGACTTCTGCATTGAACTACAAGCAGCTCTTTGAATTCCTTCCCTGGTAGTTCCTGCTTGATTTTCTTCTTCGTTTTTATATTTTAACAGATATGTCAGGAAGATTGACTTGCAATCATTGATTGCAAAGTGAAGGTGGGTTTAAAATTATTTCTCCTTTTGTTTTGAGCCAAAATTGGGTAGTATTATAGTTGAATTACGTGGGGAATATTTATCTAGAATAACACAGCATGGCAGCATAGCATCTTAGGGTGTCAAATTGCCTGAGTGTAAACTTCTGCATTCTGGACCCAAACTGTGGTCCTATGATGCTTCTCAGCTATGTTCTGTGGATCACACTCAAAACTCATCCACGATTTCTGATTGCAATGATACCCAGCTGAAAATGATCCCCTCCTGAACTTTGGTGGGCTTTCTGTTTGCTTGGTTGTTCGTTTGCTTGGATTTTTTCTTTTACTCATGAGAAAAACCAAACCAACACCGTAACGCAGAGTGAAAAAGCGCCTGTCCTGGACAGTGACCAGAGTGACCATTTGTGTCATGCAGCACTTTTGTCCTCAAAACAGGAATAGATACTGCAGTGCAAAGATAAGCCATGCTCAGCTCTTCCCTAAGGAAGCAATCTGTACATTGTAGTATTTTGATTTCATGAAGCATAATAATATTAGTTATGAGAATTAATCTGAGCAGAAAATGACAAAGACCTCAAGTAAAGTGTTTGAGGGTAATGCTGATGTAAAAAACACAAGTATGTACTAAGAGTACATTAACTTGTTATTACAGTATGAAAAAATAACATATTTTTATTTCATGTACTGACTTCCTATTGATATGGTGGGGATTTGAGCATAGTTTACTGAATGTCCTGGTAAAGCAAAGATGAATAAAATTAAAATAAAGAATGTATAAATTGTAAAACAGAAAAAAAATGGAAGAGACAGAATCTTTCAGAGTCCCATGAGCTGTTCTTAAAACATTCTTTTCCTAAGAATTACTCTTTTACTTATGTCTTTCCCTGACAACATTTTGCTTTTTATCTCATTTTAATAAAAAAATAGCATTTGAAAGCATCTCAGAATCCAGCATCTCAGCCTCTGCCTTTGTTGTTTAAATTACAAAAAGAAAGGAAAAAAAAGAAAAGCCAAAATCCAAACCCAAAGCCTTTCAAGAGAACCTGATCAATGTGTTTAGGGCCTTGGCTTTATGATTCAAAGCTTCTTCAACAGCCATTAAAATCAGGAATCTTGATCATCCACTCCAAAAAAAAGCCATTGTAGCAGGACTCCAGTGCAATAACAGAGAACAATACTTTATCTGATGCTATCTGTTGTGAAGTGGAAGTTTAACAACAGTAGGAAAAGGTGCTTCCCCCAGGCTTTCCCTGAGCCAGTGTGTGCTTCTTTTCACTCATCTTGGAAGACTTGAAAGCAGGAGCATTCTGGAAAGGTCAAGTGTTGGGCTGTTGAGACTATGAAGATGATGTGACTTCTCAGAAGGCCTCTCCAGGCCATGTGCCACAAGCAAAGGAGAAAAATGGAGGTACAAAGAGACTCTGCAGTGTAGAATGATGCTGGAGGGATGGAACTGAGTTGGTAGGAACTGCCTAGAAGGAAGGGGTGCTTATTCTTCAGATACCAAAGAGATATTACCATTGCTGCCCAGCTGAGAGTTTTGGAGCAGGGCTGAACAGAATTACTTCAATATTTATAAATGCATTGGGAGGAATGTGTTGTTTCTTTTTCAAAGTTTCCAATGAAGATAGTGAAAATTGTTACTTAGTTGGGAAAAAAGAGAGAATTGTGTTTAGATGCTCTGGTAGGTTAATTATTTACAGGAGTTAAAAAAAAACCCCACGACGTCATGTGGAAAACCGTGCCTTTCCAGATTGGCTTTGGACAACATTTGTTTGAATTTTCAGTTTGTTACTTTTTCTCTCATGCTAATAATATATATCTATGGAAGAAAATGTTTTATCCCAGTGTCTGCTTTTTAGTATTTGATCCTAAAAGGTATGTAGTAAGAAGATCTTTTTCCAGGTCTTGGGAGAAAATGAGACCCCTTTTGGCCATCTAAAAATTTGAAAATACTTGCTATTACCATGATGAAAAAAATTCAAGTGCATGTGGAACAGAGATATTACACTGTTAAATTATTTTATTTCTGGTCAGCATAATTATTTTCTGGAGGCAGACAGAATTAAGGATAGCTGTTGACCACAGGTCTGTTTTAAGATCTGAATTTCCTAAATGTTGCTGTTCTGTGACATCTGACAGACAATAGAATAGAATTAGTCTGTTATCTCTATAAGCTCTTTACTGATAAGCAAGGCTTCTTTTAAAGATTAAGCATGTGTCAATACAGTTAATATTCAAAGTATATAGGCAATCCTATCTGCTGGGAAAAAGAGACCTTTGGAAATACTTTTGTATTGTCTCTGATGTTTGAGCACACTTTAGGAAAGGAGTTTCCTAAAGTTATAAAATGACGGCTTCATTAGCAGTACTGTCAACAGAGGGTAAGTGATTTGTTTAAACAATCAAACACTAGACTAATTAGCATTATAGTACAACATTCAGGAAGTCTTCAAGTCCTATAAATATGTGTAAGACATGGGAAATTGGTCTTTTGGGGCTGATTCGATAACAGGGGAGTCCAGATAATTAAGTTTGTGCAGTAAATGAAATACAATATAAAGCGATTGGATTGTAACATATGCAGTCATCCTTGGTGTAGATTGGTGTCTGCTTGAAGGGCTATTGATAACCTAGCATGACATATAGGAAATCTCATAAGTAAAATTTAAAGATAGAAAGTTCAGATAAGACATCACATTTTCCCTTAAAATTAAGAAAAGGAAGTTTCAATATGAAAAGGTGAAGTTAGAATCATTTTTCCACTGGAAAAACTGAAAATAAAAATAAAAAAAATCAAAGGAAAACAGTCAAAAGAAATTGGTAATTCTATGTGCAAGCAGTTAACAATTTTAGGAATTGTATCTATTGTCAATTTTTTTTCTTTTTAAATGAAGATGTGCTGTTCTATATAGATGAAACAAGCATGGAAACATCTGCATTCATGTAATATTTTAATATTTATGTATACTATATAATTTATTATATATTATTTATGTAATTTAAAATATTTCTTTACGGTACAAAAAATAAAACATTTATTGCTAATATTTCTCACGCTTTCTCACTCAATAAATGGAGAAAATACAATATAAGGGGAATACAGGATGGGCATAAAGGTGAAAAAATTCCTAATTCACTTGAACTAATGCACTTTATTTCATATGAATAATGTTGTCCAAAATATAGAGGGATTTCAACCCAACTCAGCTTTATATTTTGCATGACACTCCACTGCTCCATAGATTGCTTGGTTCCATATTTTATACACACATAAAATAGGGTTCTCAAAGGATAGAGTAAAATTTTCAACTCATGGTGCGCAGGACAGAAATGAAGACGGAATTGAATAATATTGTTTTCTTGCTACAACAAATATTGTTTACTTTTATTCCTTTGCAAATTTTAGCTTGTACCATCCCATTGAAATATTTGGGAATTGAAATATTTTTGAATATTGAAATATACTCCCAATATTGAAATTGTTTGACCTCAGTAGAAACAACCCTCAGGATGTTGTGATCAGGTTTACAGGGCACAGAACCATAATTTCTTTGTTACGGTTTTGATACAGATCTTTGTGATTTTGTCCAGGCTGCTTCGTTTCAGTCACAATGGAGCTGAGCAGCACAGTTACTCAAGCAAAAGGTACCAGGGTAAAATTTAAAGATTCTTGAAGATGGCTATGCAGAGCTGACACAGGAGCTGTTGAAACACTTGATGGGAGCAGGATTGTAGGCATGAAAGAGATCTAAGGGAGGAAGTTCTTAGAGAGTTTCTTTCCTCATATTTATGTCCCAAGAGTTTTGCTCATTATTCGATACTCAGAGGCAATCTAATCACTGTTGGCATCACTTAGCACTTCTGGGTTCAGTTCCCCAGTCTGCCACTTGCACTTAGAGTAATTTTTTCTGGTCTCCTAGTTTGTTTATTTTAAATAAAACTTGTTTTGTTATTTATTCTGCTCACTTGGATTGACTAATATTAATTTATTTTAAACATTTACATAAAAAAACCCCATTAGATATGTAGGAAGCTACCTATTTAATTTTAAGTAAAATATAATAATATATTCTTCTCAATATATTATCTGCTTATAAAGTGCATAGACAACTGCAAACAAAATTAAACACACATTTATGTAAACAGATGCATGCGTCTAGATTATTTGAAATTAAATTTGTACTTGTGAAAAAACAAAAGAGTAACTTCTGACATTATGGCGAAAGTAATACAATCTTTTCTGCTTTCTTCCTCATTGATTTGTATTTTTTAAATTGTCTATTTTTTCTCTAAGTAAAGACTTCAAGTGAGGAAATGTCTTTGCCAGTCTCCAAACTAAGACTGCATTTGCTTCGCGACGTTTGGTTAAAAGAACCATTGGCCTTCTACTCACCTCTGTTAGAGTAAAATGTATTTGTCCCAGATGTGTATATAAATGTATCATGCATACAATTTTTCTCATCAGGCAACAAGATTTTTGAGGACATGATTTTTAAAGTATCTCTCACCAGATGTTCTTTGTGCTTCTTACATTTTTTTAACCATCTCTAAACATTTTACTTTACCTGTTTCCATGAGGATTCCATTCACAGGAAACTTGAAAGGCTCTGTACCAGTCCTCGTGTTGTATAGGATACAAGGGGACCCGTCATCTGAGCCAGAATCCCTGCCATGAGCCATTTATTGCAACAAAAGGCGCTGTGTTCATGACACGGCTCATCATCAGTCAATCCTGGTGCAGAAGATGTCAGATCCACTGCTGGAGAACAAGAATAATTTGGACTTTGCTTTTTGAAATGGTAAGATGTCAGGGGCTGCAGACAAAGTCACCTGTAAATCGGTTGATGATTTTCCACTTTTTTCCACAGTAAATCCCTGCTGTGATTCTCTTTTTTTTATCCCTAATTTTGCCTTTGAAAGGCGAGCTAATTTTATCCAATCTGGACATTTAAGTCTACTCTCACATTTTAAATTTAAAGGAATTTTATACTTTTAAATTCCTGTTCTAGTGCGTAATTTTTTTTTCATGATGCTCTAATTTAAAGTGCTGAGAAATCAGTACCATAGAAAATGGAAATATTTTTATACAAGTCTACAGTAAATGATAGGCCTTCCTGACACTGTCATATATCTTTTAAAGGTTTGTCCTAACTTTTGACAGCTTCAGCACTAATGTTGGCAAGAACACAGCTGCATGTTGTGATAGGAGAACATCAATTGTTATCTTAAGTTTGGATTGGAGTAATTGTACATGCTATTCAAATTCTCTTATTTCTCTTTCTTCATGAATTTTTTGTAAAATCTTTTGTTATTGGTGTGTGACTTTATTGTTTTATCCTTTATTGCTGTACTATCTCTGATTTTTTTTTTCCCCGTAAATATATTACTTAGCAAAATTGAGACTCATCTGTCACTGAGAATTTAGGCATGACATATAGCTCTTTGCATTTGGGGGGATTGTGTTTCTGGAGATAAAGACGTGAAATACAATAAGACCCCATATTTACAGTAACCATTTTTGAGGCAGGAAAATAAGCCACCATCTTGCAAGCATGTGTGTGACTCATTTAACTGCAAGCAGTGTTTACATTCATTTGCTTTAAACACATGCTTAAAATTAAGTATGATCATAAGTGTTGAAGAATCAGCACCTCTGCAGATAAAAGGGAAAGTGAGACATGTAAGTTATTTGCATTCAGCTAAAGCATTCAATATGGAGTCTCATGAAAATTGGACTAAAAAATTAATTCAATTTGGTTTGAATATACACGCTATTCTGTGGTTTGAAGAGTGTTCAAAGGAGCTGGGTAAACAGTTAAGTAGCAAGTATCAAACTAGGTTAAAGTGTCTAGTGAGGTACCACAGGGATCTCAATTAGGTTTTATTTATTTAAGTGTCTTTAAGAACTAGGAGAGGGATTCAGTTAGTGAGGCATGTAAAATGAATATTAATGACCAGTTTAATTAATTAATTTAGTTAATGCTAAATTGGAAAGAAGGTGCAAACAATAGAGGAAAAATAAAGAGAGGGAGAATCTTATGGACAAGACAAAATAAACTGAGGATCAATCTGAGGAATCTGATAGAAGCGGGGGGAAATATTATAATTCCAAAGGCAGGTATTCCATAGGAGGAAGAAAAGAATGCTGCAGAGAGGCTTAAGAATGACAGTGAGTAGCACAAGTACACATGACTACTTCTTTTTCTTTGTGTATCTGTATTAAGAAATAATTATGTCATTGGGCTGTTTTGGGCACCACCTTATGATATTTTCTTCTTATATTGAAGTTTTTTATTTAAAATAAATTGATTGGTTCATTTAATGGATTATAAGGTAAAAAAGTACTGTCTCAGAATGCTGGAAGAAACAAAAAATAGATATGCAAGTAGTTACATTGAGACCACCTGAAGATAATGTATTTTGTTTTAGACAGTAGAAAATATATTATCTATAGGTAAAAGGATGAAAGTAGAAGAAAATTTGATATAGATTTCCTTTCAGGATGCAAATATGTGTATTTGAGTGGGGTGAGGGACTAAGGAATGATTCTACCTGAGACTTACAAAAAAAAAAAAAGCCCTAAATTTATTGCCATCAGTAATTTCCTTGACAGAGGACAAACCCTTGTAACAAGCCATACGTTTTTTGACTCTGACTCCCATGTTTCTATCACACAAATCACTCCTATACATAAAATGCCAGTCAGGAGTCTAAGTGTCAGGTTTATGTAGTTCTATAGTCTGCTAGGAGACAAGATATTCTAAACGTCATGAATTTTTCTTTGCTAGTCAACCATGTGTTCTATAATACTTGTAGCTTTAACGCTGGCTGGGAATACACAGAGGTCATCCTTGCAAATACTGAAAGCTCTTTGAAAGTTTGTTTTCCTTATTATGTAGCTTTGGAGCACAAGACACTGAGCATTTCAACATGAAAGTTAAAAGGGGAACTCATTTGTTATTTTCTGCATCTTACTGATACCCATTCCTTCCATAGGCCCCTCTGATTTATCATCCTAAAGCTACAGAATGGCTGTAGTTGATGTTCTGTCAAAGTTGCAAAGAGAATAGCTTACAGCTGTGCATGGATTGTATTGAAAAAAAACCCAACATCCTATGATTTTCCTTGTTCCTTTCTAGATGCAGTTTAGTAGCCTGGGAAAATTACGAGGTTTTTGGTCTCAAACATAGCGTGTACAAAGGAGTATTTCAAATTTATGGTTTATAAAAGGCAGTTAAACCGTAAATGATGAGCTGAAATGCACCTAATGTTATCTATTAGCTCTGTATTTACTACCAACACTCATATTTTCTTTCTCCATTTGCTTCTCAGATTTGTGACTCTCAGCATGGCTTCCTCCTTTGTTCAAATTAAGGGTGCACAGCACTTGAGATCAGGTGCCAAAATGAGGCATTAGTTGCATAAAGTAAATTGAAAGAAGTTTGAAAATGCTAATGGAGCTTCTCCCAGCTGTGAAGATGTCACAGCTTTTGGTGACAGGCTCCCTGGAAACCAAAGCAGTGTCCGTGCTAAGAACTACAGTTTACCTGGGCTCTATCTCACAGCAAAATCTGAGGATTCAGAGGGCAGTGTTCCTTTGCCAAGGCCCCTGAAGCTGCCAAGCAAACCCATGCTCTAAAACCACACCAGAAGCATTTAGGCAGAAGTCCTTGCACATAGAAAATACTCATGACAGATCACAGAGGGACCATAGCAGGAGACTGTGCAAACTTTTTGTACATTAAGGTGATAGCTACAGAGCATTTGACCAGATCATGGGAGTCCCACATATATTCTTTTCTGTTTGACAGGATTCAAAAGTCCACATCTCAATTTCTTCTATGAATGCTCTTCTAGGAATGGACTGTTTATGTATTTTATGCAATGACAGTTTCATATAGAACAGATAAATACTCCTTTATATCAAGAAATTGTTGAACAAAACACAAAGGAACGGCTTTTGGTGTTCTGACTAGAGCCTGAGATTGTCTATTTCTTCTCTTTCTCTCACTCTCTTAATATCTTTTCTCCCCCCTCCTGTTTCACTTCACCCAATTCCATCTCATCTGTGAGTTAGCTCTGACTGACTCATACACTGAGTGTTTATATTCACATTGTAAGACAACCAATTCTGCATGCATTGGATTAAGTGTTTTTGTCCAATTTTTCTTCAAGATTTCTTTCTGGGATCTGAATAAACTTGAAAATCTTGGTGATTGTGTTTCAAGGTGTCTATTTTGAATGTATGTGTTCCTACAGGGAAGCAAATAGTATCCCTCTGAGAAAAGGTGGCAAAGATGTGTTGTGAGCAGGCTGGATGCACATATATATTCACCTAGATAAAACTGTGAAAAACATAACAAAAATCTTATGTTTACATTATGTGAGCACAAAATTCAGGTATTGTCTTGGAAACATCATGATTAAAAGGATAATAGCTTGTTGTAGTCACACACCTTAGTGAGTCATTAAAATTGAAATGAAGAGCAAACAATCTGAATAAGCCAAAAACATGACTACAGCTAGTGCTTTAGGTTTCAGGGTTTTTAACTTCTTTTTCTTCTGATGTGTATGATAAATGACAAAAAAATCCAATTCCTGTTTTTTCCTCATTATACCTTCCTTTCTGGCTCTAGGACGTCCCTAAAGGTACAGTCAGTAGCTTACAAATATTTGTTCTTTCTATTATGAACATTGGTCATGACTTGCAGGAGAGATTCTACTATAGTAAAATACAATTAAATAATCAAAGGCAAGAACAGACTGTCCTTAATAGGCTGATTAAGATCAGCATCTCAGTTTTACTACATATATGAAGGTCTTATCTAATGCAAAAATTTGGACTGCCATAATGAAATCAAGATAAAGTGTCTCCATCCTAGGGAGATCCACTATAACCACTATCCACTCTAGCTCTTGCAGCAGTTTAGCTTTTTCAGAAGCTAAACAAACACCTATTGCCATGTCTGTTCTGATGAGAATGCAGACCAGGCCCATACAAAATCTTTGTTCATGCCAGGAAAAAATTCAGTGGGCATGGACAAATATACAAGAAAGATAAATTCAACAAAAAATGACTTCCTAATAATTAAAAAGAATTGCTGAAGCATGCTTTTTAATTTAAAAAAGTAGCATTGTAAATAATTCCTGTTACACATAGTAAAAGGTTGATTTGGGTTTCCCATAGCTGTGATTCTGTTTCCAGCTCCTGAAATACTTCTTATGGAAAGTAAAAATGAGACACCTGCCATATTTTGGTTTCTGCAACTTAATAAAGAAGGAATCATGTATATGTTTCTTAATTCTAATGATGTTGCACTGAAAGCTTCTTTAAAGTTTTTTATTCCTCACAAGTTTTCAAGTGCCATATTCACTCAACCCTCTGCAATGAGTTGGTGTCACACATGGCAAACCAAGCAAAGTTGTGTGTCACATAAAAGTAATCTCATTCACAGCAAAAATGGAGCTAGTTCCAGCTGTTTACTTGAGCTAGTGAGATCATCACTGATATCAGGCTCATCTTCTCTTTCAGTCAAAGCAGTGAAGAACCTTGGGCTGCAGGTGGTTTTACACTCAGCAATGAACAGCTTGTACTGTTGGGGCCTTGTATTTAAAGCGTGTGTTGGGAGCCTCTGAAAAAAGAACCTGTAGGTGCAGGACGCAGACTGTCAGAACAGACAGTATGAAATGTCAGTGCCAGCAGGAACAGGACCCAGGAGGAGCACTGCACACAGACACTGTATCCAAAAATGTGGTACAGGTGTAACTGAAGTGGCTTTAAATTCCTACTGCCCCAACAGTACCATACCTGTATTCACGTGTGATTCATCAGCTGAGAACATAAAATCAATTGTAGAAACCATGGCATCTATGCTGAGCTCCTTACCTTCACAACAGCTGATAATGGCTTTATTAACCTGGTTAAATGTAACTTATATATCAAAGTCACTTCATTGGATTTTGGTGTTCTTGTACTTGGAATTCAGATTAAGAGAAGGAACCTTCTGCAAGCAGTGGGCTGTCAACAGCTTTGCTTGAGGTTGCTGGCTGTGGGACTGCAGAGTAATTCCTGAACCCTGATTTCTTTAAAGAAGAACACTCTCATACTTCTTCTGGAGAAATGTGTGCCATAATGAACCACATTTCTCCAGGTTTCTTTTTTGGGTTTTGCCATAAATTCTTCTTCCATGAGCTAAAAATGTAAAGTTAGTAAAGTAAATGTAAAATGAGGAGCCACAGAAAGTTGCCTATTTTGCCTAGGATGCATTGTGAACATAGCTGATAAGGTGGATCCTCTTTCCCATAATCTTTAGTTCTCTGAGATTGCATAGACAAACAGAATTATTAGTTCCTACTCAATTCCTTGTCCCAGAGTCCTCTCTCAGAAGAGTAAAGTAGATGTCACAAGAGTTTGATCACAGCTTCTTTATCAGTGTGTTTCTGACGTCTAAGAGGGATGGTCCATGTTTCCCACCTTTTCCTACTTTCTCCTACTCATCCAAAGCACAGAAACTCATGCCTGGAAAGTCCCTGGGGGAATGATAAATGCACACAGATACAGGTGCATGTCTCTCTCACAGATCTACTGAATTTTGAATGAAATGTGTCTCTAAAATTTAGTGCAAACTTAAGGAGAAACCCAAGTGCTCAAACAGAGCTGGGTATAAAACTTGAGTCAGCTTTTTAGATTTTAATTGAAGCTTCCTATTAAAAAAAGATTGGGAAAAAAAAGAGTGTAAAGGAATATTTCATGGCCCAAATTAAACCATTGTTTTTCAAAGGAAATGTAACTTGAAATAGTCATGTATTTCTTACTAAGTGGAAGCAAGTGTTATGCAAACAAAGAATCATGTGTGAAAGTAATTCTTATCTTGCTGCCTGGAGTAGCTGGGGAATAAAATAAAATAAAATAAATCCAGGTCAGGTTCGAATAGAAAAATGGAATTCAAACCTCTGGAGCACATGGAGCAGGGAGTGAAAATGTTGTAAATCAGGGGAAGTCAATTGACTGCAGTAGGAAACATGCTTCTTTGTGCACACCTGTAGGTCAGGACTAGCAAAAGAACTATTAAAAACAATATCCCTACTTAATTTTTAAGGATTGTTTACAGATCAAAGTGCACTCATTATAAATATGGATGTCATGTTTAAATAGTCCCTGCTTTACTGCTGTAGAAAGTACTCTTAAAATATTTCCTTTTTACTGTGAAATAAAACATTCTTTTCACCACCAGTCCTTCCCTACTCTAAATATTGCTCCTACTAGCAAATAGTAGGTATATAAAAGAACATCTTTAAAAGGTTTTCACTGTAGCTCATGTGTCAACTGGACATCAGAAAAAGTCCAAGCTGCATCATGCACAGGTCTCAGAAAAAGTTCAGGTTGTTTAGGAGAGCTATTGAGCCCGGTACAACAAGAGGGTAATATCGTACTCTGTAGATTGTTTCACAGATTGAACGAGAGTTTTTATGACAAGAGCTACAGAATGCATTGAGTAAGAAAACAAATACCAGTAGATCACAAATGCATTTTCCCTATGTTTGGGTCAATGTCCCCATTTCATTGAAACCAGGGAAGATGCCTGCTCTCTCCTCCTGCTCTTAACTCCTCCACTGTGTTCTCAACCATCCTTTTCCCTAAACGTGGGCTGTACAGCTTTTTTTTTCATCTAAATGCAAAGATCACATGCAAAGGAGCTCTTGAGCCTTGAATCAATAGAGTCTGGGGAATGTGTTTCACAAAAGTAGTGTGATTAATTTTGTCTTTTTTTAGGTTCCTTTAGAAGATATTAGATGGGATGGACCTTTGATCTGACATACTATGACATTCTTAGTTTCATGTGGTTTTCCTCACCTATACAGCCTACCTGTATCACCAGTGTTTCACTTCTAAAGAACTTAATTCTGAGATACAAAAACCAGGGGCTGAAAAGCCAAAGCAAAATTATTTCTACCCTGTTTTTTTCAGATGGCATCTCTTCTCCAGAAATAGTACTTCAAAACATGTCTTTGTGGTGCATTTTGAAGGTGGTTATGTTCAGGTCAGGATGAACCAAGGCAGGAGACAGAATCCTCCCTATCCTCCCTATCTTTTGGAGAAATCCCTCTGCCTTCTGGCAGTTGGTATAGTGGGGGTTTGTAGCTCAAATGTCATAGCTTAAAAGAGGTAATCAGGACTTCTTATTGCTTTCCCCATTTCCAAGTAAACAAACCTTGAATTTTCAATGGGTCATCAGAACTTTAACTGCAGTTATTCTCTAACACAAGTCTACATCAGGAAAATCATGACTGAAGTCAATGCAGCCATACATATATAAAGACAACATGGCACAAAAAGAGGAAACTGACCTACAAGTTGTTCCTACCAGCATAAAGTATAATACCTCCTTGTCATCTCTAATTGGAACTTAGTCTTGTATTTTGTCCCTTGTGTTCATATCACTTTCTCTACAGAGCAATGAGCTTAAAAATACATTCCTTGTAACTTGTAAAAATTATGGCAAGTTTGGTTTGTTTGTTGTTTTGTTGTTTTTTTTTTTTCATTTAACTAAGAATTTAGTCAAACCGAGAAAGCAAATATGTAATTATTACTAAGTCTATAGTTAATAGTAACAATCAGCTCAAGTTGCTACCATTTTAGAAATAAGGGAGCAAATTTAAATGCTTTCATGTCATAGTTACAAGGCAAGGAAAATCAGCATCCTTTAATCTTATAAAATAGGTTGGGAAAAAAGACACTAGGAAAGAAGTGGTCCTTATTCTTCCCCCATATTTAACCCTCAGAGGGACCTAATTCATATCAGTTTCAGTTTGAGTTGCTAGAGGTGGACCCAATGTCTCACAGAGTCTTCCCCTCACACCTGCTTGGGGTTTCTTTCATCCTCTGAAGCATGGATGCTCAACTTTTATATTCTAAAAGCTATTTTTATTCCCAGAAAAGTGTTATGAGGCCAAACAGATATAGACATATTGCTACAGTGCTGCTTCAGTTGACCAGACCAAACCCAGATCTGCACCTTCTCGCACCTTCTCCGTCCTTCGATATGGTATTAGAAGCAAGGCTCATTGCTGACTGGCCAGTGTTCCCCAAGGTTGAAAAATGTCCTTACAGGCTGAGTCCTGGCCCAGAGCCATCTGTTGACTAGTTTGGCACAAAATTGCTCCAAATCTCTTTCCTTTATTCTTCTTACCTCAAGGTTCTGAATGATTAGATTCCAACATCCTTTCCAAAACCACCTTTTTTAACAATACTGGCACTGTTTCTACTAGTGACATTCCCCTTCCTAAAAAATGAAGTTCTTCCTGTAAATTACTCTGAAGGATTTTACAATACTAATCTGGCATAGCTCCACCAAACAGCATCACCCTTTGAAGCCTTTACTAAGAAATGCTTGTCTCATTATTTTCATCTTTTTCTTTTCATGACAGTGGTTGAGCCTTTTGTGTGCTATCCTTCATTTCAACTGAGATAATGTTTTAAAAAAGATCTTTTAGAAATTGTCTTTCTGAACTCTCTCCCTCTTCTAGGAAGGAGGAAAATAATTTTTATAATAATTTCTACAAAGTATATTATATTTTAATAATACTCACAGTAAATTAAAATAACCATCATAAAAATTAACATTATAATTAAATTGAATTAGAAGACTTTAAAGCTAGCTTCTGCTTTAGTTATGTGAATGGAGAGACATGTAATATAACTTCAGTGGCAGCACTAGAGCTGAGCTCAATAGTATCCACTGAAAATCAGAGGAGGGGAAGTGGAAAGTCCTTAACATGAGAAGCTGGTCAAAAAAAAGACAGCTATCAGCTTGATCTGTACATTATGATTTATTTATTTAACATTGTCCAGTGAAATATATTCTTATCTGAAGCAAAGTTCAGAATACTGACAAATTGAGAACTTGAGAATTTCCTGCTGGTGGATGCAAACTGCAGACACAAGAAAACTGTGGAGTGCAAGGCACAATGCAAATCTTCACAGACAGATGGAAAAGATTTTCCATTTCTGATTCAAGATATCTGATAACATTTTGACCAAATCTCTGTCACTCTGTGAAACTCTGTGAGTGTATTAACTTATTAACTGTCCTTGTGACTCTTTAGCTGCTTCCTTTCCTGTATCAGTAAGGAACATCCAACCTGGAAATTAGGCATGATTTGCTGTGATAATTAACTGTGCTGATAACTAATCATCAGGACTCCTCCACTACCTCCCATGCAGTCCTTATGTAGAACTTGATTATTTTCATAAGAGATGCATTTTAAATAAACCACCCACATCAATGGATTTGTTGCAGTAAAAGAGTGTGTCTTATGTTGTTGTCAGGTGAGAGGCTCATGCCACATTTCTTTGGATTTATGTATCCATGAATCAGACCTAGTGCTTTGGTTTATTTCCAGAGAAACTAAGTTAAACAATCAGAGACAGTCCTTGAACAAATAAAGCTGGCTGTCTTTTACCAGTGGAAATAACTTCATTTAGAATGTGTTTTGACACCTAAGATCAACCTAGAGAAAGAAAGCTTCCCTTCATTGCTAAGCTCCACCTCACCTGCTTAAAAATATTAACACAGATGGAGTTTCCCTTTTCAACAATACACTATTTAGTAAATGTTTGGCTTCAGCTTCTCACCTTTACAGCTAAATCATTAATTATAACCTTTTTAGTGCTGTTATTAAGCAGTTCCCTCCTTCCCCTTCAAATTCTTTTCCTTTATAACAGTGAACCTTCTGTGTCAGTGGCTCATAGACTGGAACAGTTTCGATCTGTAAGCAGTATCCA
The DNA here is from genome assembly GCF_001522545.3 of Parus major. NCBI lineage: Eukaryota > Metazoa > Chordata > Aves > Passeriformes > Paridae > Parus > Parus major. Next base: position 33,719,256 of record NC_031768.1, read on the forward strand.
CAGATCAAAAGTGAAAAAAATAAGTGCACTGAAAAGGACAATGCATCACAACCAGGAAGAGGTGGGACCTGGACAGGAAGATCAATAATTCCTCTTTCTTTGCCCCTATTATGAACTGGCATTGTTTGGGGGTGCTTTTGTAGACACACTCATCAGGATTCACAGAAATGTCAGATTTAAAATCCTATAAGTCTCTGCCTTGTTAGGGAAGATGGGCAGGCTGGAGGCATCTGTCCAGCAGGCAAGCACTCAAAACAAGCATCATGGGCTGTCAAGGGCATCTGCTCCCATTCCTGACTCTTATGTGGCCTGGACACTATCTGGGGACTCCTGTGCAGAGGGAAGGCTCCCCATCTAAGGAGGCTCCACTGTGACCCTCCTTCAGACTTCCCTGAACACGGTTCACAGAAAAAAGGAGGAACTTTTCCCTTTATATAAAAGAAGCCCTCCCTCTACATCTGTCCAGACATTGTTCCCAGAGGGGATGGAAAGGCAAGTGGGTTCTGGTCCTGGAAGGGATGACAGCTGCATTACCCAACCCCTTGGCTCAACTATGGATGCATCAGGCTTGTGTATAATTGTATTTGTCCAGTGTGAGTAAAGACACAATGCTGGTGAGTTTGGTGTGAGAGCTGAAGCCACTTTTGCCCTTGGTTGCACATTAACTGAAGCCAGACACTGTCTGGCCACTTCCCAGGCTGCCATTCACACTGGGGATGCTTCTCCTTTTCCACTGAATTTTCAAGGCATTTGGTGAGGGACCTACTGTTGAATTAGTGCAGTGTGACCAGCAGAGGTGAGAGATAATCCTTTCACAGCTAACTGTGTCATTAAATTTGAGATAACATTTTTCTTCATTGAGTTAATTTAAAACTTTATTCTGTCCTTTCTTCTTTTCTCTCTTTCTGAGGCTGAGGGCACGTACAGAGGAATGAAACAGAGATCTGCTGCCATCTTCTGATGACTTGGAAATCCTTCCATGTCCTCAACACAGCAAACGTTGCTGTGCAACAGACACTGAATGGTGAAAACTACATTTCACTGAATGGTGAAAATATCCTTCTGCCATCTGCAGCTGGATATTATATTATTAGCTTTCATAAATACATTAAAACTTTGAAGTGAATACAATATTCACTGAATAAAGGAAATAGTCCCAGAAATGTGTCCCACACTTATGCATGTACTATAGCAAGCAATCACAAGCCCAGCTCTAGTGCAGACACACAAAGTTTCCAGTGAGCTCAATCAATATTAGAGGTGGAAATGCTTTTTCTGTGGCATGCATAAAACTGGAAACAGACACAGAATTTACCTTACTCTGAACAAGCACAAGAACTTTAAACCAGTCACTACTTTAATTTCCTAAGAACCTCTTAAGTTTATAATTTTGAAGTTTTGACATAGCAGGGATGGAAAAGGACATGTGCACACAGCTTTATTCCCATTGATGGAATCTTTAAAACACTCAGGGGAGCTATCCCTTGATATCCCCCTTGCTCTGTAATCACTTATTTCAAACCTTGAATTACTCTGGTATTTAAATACTGATAATAGCTAAGTATAATAGAAAGTAGCCACATACACATGTGTACACCATATTCATATGTCGGAATATTTTCCTGGGTCTTCAGCACCAACTGCCTGAACTTTAGCACTTGAAACAAAGACTCTTTTGTCTATAATCAGAGGAGCAGGCTGAACAGTAATTTTCCCAACCACAAGAAAGGCAGTATTAAGCATTTGTTTCTTAAAGGCATCAATATTGCTAATGATTTCAAACCCCCGACTCAGGCCTCCTGAAACCATTAGACAGGCCTTACAACCATCAGTGCTAAGACAACAATAAAAATGTAAGGAGCTTTTTAAAATTTTATTTTATTTATTCATCTGGTTTTTGAATCTACCATCCTGTGTTTTAAATTTTCGTCAATCATCCTGGCAGACAGTTTTTAGGTTAAACTCAGCTTCTCCTACTGCGAGAACTGGGGCTTGAAAGGGGGCAAAAGCCACACACACAGAGAAAACTCAATGAAAATGTTAAATATTTAATGGCTGTGAAATCAGAACACTCAGTAGCATAAGCATAAACTTTGGTAGCTGATAAAAGTTTGCAGAATATCAGAGCCTGGTTAGGCTGACATTTTATCATGAGTACTGCCACATGCTGGAGGTGAGGGCAGCCCTGATTCAGGCTGACTGCTTGGGCTCACATGAAGTTTGCCATCCTGATGTGACCACCAGACAGTAAGGCTCCTGTTGTCCTTCTGCAAAGCAGCAGACCCTGGTACCTGGGAGGAATACACCTTGCAGCACCCCTGCTGAAGCGTTGGAAGTCCTTGAGTCCTCACACCTCCTGGCTCCAGCCCTGCCCCTTGCCCAGAGGCAGAGCTAACTGGATTGTATTCTGTGCCTGATCCAGTCATGGGGAAAAACACGCTTGAAGAGCCAAGTCCTTCTGCATGCAACCAGCAGCCTAAACCACAGAGATGAAACTGTATTTATCTGACAAGGCAACATCAAGAAAACTGAACATCAAAACTGAACATTTCAGTGAGGTAGAGGGGCTGGGGACCCTCTGTTTTTGTTGCAGGGCTTCACAGAGACTGATATTGAGAAAACGCTCCTTAGAAAGCAACCACCCTTAGAAAATCAAAAACAGTGATGATCCCTTAAAGCAAACCTCTGACAGTATTAGTCTCTTCTGAAAATCTCAGCAGGAGTTTTTAACCAGGGTCAGCCTTCAAACGAAGAGACAAGTAATGATTTCCTACAGTCTGTAAAATTTGGATCATGGTAAAGTAAACATTGCTTTTAAAGGGTTACAGAGTCAATTTCCTATCACTTTTCACTAGGACTATTGTAGGGAAACATTTGGGTAACCACATGTTGTGCTAAAAAATTCCTAAACTCTAGCAATATTTCCTTTTTAGGAAAAGAGATTTGTGAATGATTTAAAGCCTGATTTGGTAAATTGGGCCCTCTTTTGCTCTGAAAAGGTATGGGAGAGAAGGGGGAGAGTGCCAAAATTATATTGTGCATTACCAGATTTCCAGGATTCTGCATTTTCTTACTCATTAAACTTCACATTGAATATGCATCACTTTTCTGCACACAGTTCAAGCCCTGGGGATTGCAGATTCCAAATGTATTTTAATTACATCATTTATTATTTAAATTAATTTAATTACAAAAAATAACAGACTCTGCACATGTTTGAAAATGCCATGGTGTACAACTAAATCTTGAGTAATTGTTAAATTTCTTGCAGGCCTCCTGCTAGGAAGTACTGTTTTTCTTTAAAAGTGAGAACACTATTATATCCGTCAGTGGAAAGTTTACACATTGTATTTCTTCTTTCATATGCCGTTAAACATGAGGCTCTCTCATTTCCCCCTTTCTTCAGAAGGCAGGAGACCCATCTGGTAATATTCTGCAGATCAGCATTTCTTAAGGAGAGTTTGATTTAAGTGGTGGTTTTGTTGAAGCAACGAAAAAGAAACTTATGAACCTGGGTTATAGTACTATGTCTTGTGTTGTTATTAAAGTTGCTCCATGCTTGATCCATGCCAAATATAGACCTGTCTTTAAGCTGTGGAGAGTAAGTAAGAAGTCTCTTCTTGTCCTACCATGATTTGGAGTTGAAGCAAAGAAAAAATTGTCTGGTGTTTGCATAGCTCTTGACCTGCCAGCTAATTTTGTTTGTTGAAAATTTATGTGGATAAAATAAGAGTACCTTCATAAGCTTAAGCATCTGTGAAAAAAGAAAACAAGAATAATTTTCAAAACTGGTAAGTTTCTGTGTGCTTTTTCAGTTCTTTTTTCTGGCTGGCACCGGGTGCACAGGTTTTGAGATGCTGAAATACAATATTGCCATTTTTTTTTCCTTTGAAAAAATTTAGTGGTGGTGTCTCTTTTTCTCTCTCTGTCTGAGCCAGGAATCCAGAGCAAAATGTGTGAAAACTGGGAATAAAGCTTTCTTGGCTGAGAGAATACAGCTAAGGAATTTTTCTGTAGAACAATGTTCCAACAAAGATCAGGAAACTTCTGAAAAGTTTCCTCTGAAAGAATCCCAAATGTTTTGAGCAGAAGTCAGGGTCATAACACGTCTGTATTCTTCTTTTCTCAACCCCTAAATGTCCCAAATTACTCCAGACTTCTGTCTCCTTTTCAGCAGGACTTTGTTTCCATAAAAGAGAGCAATGTGTGAAATCCACTGGAGAGTTTGCTGCTGCTCTTGGTGGTGGGCTTTATGGATTTTAGTCAAGAGTGATAAAGGCTCAGTATAGGCATCAGGCAGGGAGTGTTCTGTACAGGAAATGCCAAGTCATATCAGCGTTCTGCATTATTCATATTTTGTTTCAAGAAAGGGTAGTGACAGATAATTCAGCCCTGGTCATTTAAGTAAATGCATCATCTGCAAATATTACCATCTCAGTACTCAGCATCCTAGCCAAATGACTAGCAATTATGTTAAACAGTTCTACTCAAACACACTGAGGCAGCAAAATGCTAAGGTATGCAGTGGTGAAAAATGCACTTTAAATTGTCGTCTGATTTCAGTCAATCTAGCTTTAGGAAATTAGCTGAGGTCCAAATATATAACTTTCTTTACTAAGATGTCTTTGTAGTTGTTGTGGAAAGAAAAGCAGTTGTAGAAATGTAGAAGCAATCCAATCTCAGTGTCCCACTTGCAATCTATAAATAGCCAACCTTGGAAGAGTCTACTTTTATCCTCCCTTCTGTAAAAAAGGAAGAGAATGACTATTCTATTGGCAGCAGTAATGGATAATTTATGAATGATTTTTTCTAATCTTTTTTTATTGCACACCATAAATCAGCTTATTTGATGGATTTGCTTCCCTCAGAGACTTAGACAAAAACTTTCTGAAAGTCCTTTCTCTCCCTTTAGTAGGGAGAGCAGTGGATGTTGTTTACCTTGCCTTCAGAAAGGCTTGCAATACTACCTCCCATAACATTCTCACAGGAAGGCTGATGAAGCCACAGGGTGGCTGCATGGATGGTAATGTGGGTTGAAAACTGTCTGAATGCCAAACCCAAAGGGCAGTGCTTAATGTCTTCACTGATGATCTGGATGATGGGACAGCATTCCCTCAGCAAAGCTGACAATGACACAAATGCAGAACGATACCACGGAGCCATACATGCCTCATTCTCCAGGCCAAAACACAGTTTCTCTGTTTCTGCAAGTTTCATCTTTACTATAAAAAGATGTGTCCTTAGTCACCACAGAAGAGCCCACAGTTTATAGGCCCAGAGGTGAACATTAAGAGTTTAAAAGAGCCTCAAAGTGAGGCTTGAAAAGGTCTCCTGTCATGAAATACTTAAGAGATTCGTGGTTCAGAGAGATTTTCCTTCCCTTAACACAAATAACATGCAAGAAAGTAATTTCTCACTTCTAGATTAAATGCTCTCCCATCTCCTCAAATCTAGCTTTAGTAGCAGGAAAAGTTATGGAAGCAGGGATGAAGACTTGCAAATTCTGGATATATATTTTGGGTTCTTCTGAACCCAATATAAATTCCCAACTGTGGTCTTTCATATGTCACTTATACTCCTCTTTCCTAGTGTCAGGGTACACCTGATGTGGTTCCTGATACCTTTGGCTCCTGAGGAGGGTGGTAGCAGGCAAATTGTAATGTAGAATAATGCTACCAGATAGAGCCATGCTTTAGAAATAGCTGTTCTTCTCAACAAGAAGAAAAAGTCTGGGGAAAAGGGAGGATGAATGAATAGAGGGGAAAAGTGATGACTCCACAAAAAAATAAGTTGCCTTTGCTGAAAAGGAGGTGAGCCTTTGGGCAGAGTAATAATAGAATAAATTGATAAAACACCTTTCAGCATGGTCTCAAAGCACTACACAGTTATTAAAATCTACAGCCAAATTTAGCACTACAATAAAAAGACAAAACAAAAGCAGTTTCATGATATATTGAAATGTATATAAAATACAAAAATAAAGTGATTCTAAACCCCAAACAATTTTACTTTCACCGTAAGTTTGGAAATATGAAGTGATTTTCAAAGCATTGAGTATTGAGCTATACTGTTTTACAAACAGGGCTGTAAGGTAAGTAGGCAATACATATTTTTGGGTAAGGGGCTTGAAACAAACCTACTAATTGTGATGTGAAAATGCTCCAGACTCTAGTAAATAGCTTTTTAACATTACATTTTGACTTTAAATTTAAGATGGTCTAAGAGTTTTATACCATAAGAAGCAGGCAGATAAGGAAAAATGAACTTTTTTCATTGTGTCACAATATATTTGGCTCAGTGAAAAGATTACCATGTAAATTACCAGGTCTTGGTTATTCAGGAAATCAGATCATGTGATTGCAGTGATCCTTTTAAATTTCAAAAACATGCACATTGGCCAGTAGTTAATATAATTTATCGTGTATAAAAGTATAGCTGTACATATGGGGGATTCTTCTTGTATCCTAGAATTTCCTTAAAATTAACAGAGCTATATGGGCTGCTTCAATCATCATGCACCTGACTCCCTATGGCTATCTTCATGAAGAAAAGAAGAATCCTTGTTTACCCACATCAGCTTTTCAAGGAGTTTACTAGTACAGTCAAACAGCTCTTCATTCAGTCAGATGAATTCTACATCGGGCTGTGGGGTTCAGGAAAAGAAAAATATTTTCTGTTCATGCAAAAAGAATAAAAAGAGGAAGAAAATACTGTATTGGCTGAAACTTTAAGTACCCAGCCTGGAAAATATGGAGTTTGGTTGAGACAGTTGCAGGTATTTCTCAGATGATATGAAGTGATTTTGTAAAATTTAGTGTACACACGCATTTCCAGGTAATTTGTGCAAAATATTTTTTCTATTTGGTCAAACTAGAGCTGCAGTTACCAAGATACTTTTTTGTATGTCTTGCAATTTATAAAACAATCTGTATTCTCTCTCTTGCACTCTCCTTCCAGTCCTTCTCTCTCTGATTTGTTGCTGAGTTGTGAACAAAATCATGGGGAGTTTAATGAATAAAACAGGCTGTTTTGATAGCCTCTACTTTCTCTACAAAATGAAAAATACTGACAGAACTATATGAAAATGAGCATCTTCAGCTTCACACTTGAAGCAAATATATTGTAACTGAAACCTGAAGAAATATGCACAACCTGAAACCCCTTAAAATGGACATCCCAGGAAAAATGTGCAATCCCTTCTTCTCTGGCTAAACTTCAGTAATATAACTACATTGCCAGTGCAATCAGAATTTGATAGGTTTAAAATCAATTAGAAGGAACTGGAAATAGGATTGGTAATCTACGAATACTGAATAAAACTGCAAAACTATATGAATCTGGAAGATAAAATCTTCTAATCTGTTCTAAATTTAGAACCTCAAGAAATAAGTAAAAAATTAGCTGTTTCCAACAAGGCACAAGGGCTACTAGGAGGAAAATAAAGGAACTGAATGAGACTATTGCCCATATTAAAATAGTAAGGGAAAAACAGAGACCACTTTCATTTCAATGCTGTTTGCATTGTAATGTATTTTACATATCAAGAGCAATAACACATCAAAAAGGAGAGGAAAAAAAAAAAGGGATGCAGTTCTACAGAAATTGAATTTAGTTCAGAAAGATTATCAGCCAAATTTGTTAGAAAGTGAACGGCTTCACCATTTTAGAGAAGTGGATTTTTTTAATACAAAACAAAGATGTCTTCCATAGCAAAGAAAGGAAAAGTGGCAAATAAAAGGAATGAAGTTATGGTTGGTTGAGGGAATTCGGGTATAATTGAGCAATAATATGTAAAACAGTAAAAGAACTGCTGTTGGTAGCAGACTGTTCTGGTTCCTGCCAGGACAGCATTAATTTTTGCAGTAGCCAGGAGGGGGCATGGATGGGACCCAGAAGTTATTCTATACCACCTCACATAATTTCTTAGGATGGCAATCCTGTGAATGCACATGAATCTCTCACTTCTCTCTTGTACACTTTTAATATTAACATATAACAATATTAATATCATTAATACTGTTATTAATTAATTAATTAATATCATTAATATTGTTGTTGTTACTCTTCATTTTCTTACCTCATTGCTGTTTCCAGTAAATTGATCTTATTTCAACGAACTGTTTCCACCTTTTGTGCCCCCAGTTCTCCTCTCCAGCTCTTGCCAGAGGGGAAGGGAGGGGGAAGTGAGCGAGCAGTGTGTGGTTTCAGTGGGAACATGAAATGGGAGAAAAGAATTCCTAAACAGCAACATAGACATATGAAGAAACACACGTGTTGTAAAGCACTCAAGAATAAAAAATAGATGCATATGAATAGATTAACACAGGAAATGAGAAGGAGGATGGCCTGCAACAAGGAGAAATACCCTCCCAGTTCTGCCCAAAAACCAGTGTCTTTGTGCAATACTGCTTCTTCACCCAGGTGACAGAATGAAACCCTCCAGGTGGGACATCATCTGGAAGATGAAGAGAGGATGGTTGTTCTTCACCATTCCAGGGTGGGGGTGAGTTTCCATGGTTAGAGGTAAAAGAAAATTGGTTTGTGGAAAGGATTGTCTGGGGATCCACACAGATGGGCATTTGAAATAAGGAAGCAACAGAGGCTGAGGAATTGTGTGAGAAAAAATATTTTTCTGTTTGGGACCACGGTTAAAAAAGTTAGTTTTTAGAGGTAGTTTTTGTACAATGATGCAAGAAGATAAAAATAGAAATCCATATATAGTGGGAGACTAAGAAATGACCAGAAAATGTATTTTTACTGTAAAAAAGTGAAAGTCAGTTTTAAACTAGATATTCAGTATTACAGCATGATACTATATTGGCAGGTCTTAGTCTGACAGGGTTGGACTTACACTGTCAAGACAAAAAGTTTAAGAGAATATGCACTGATAAACTGTGGACTTTTGAGTCAATAAAAATTACATCTATAAAAGTTAAAGGTCCAAATAGCCCTGACAAGAAAAAGAAGGTTTTACAGGCAGTACAGGTAGATATACTGTGTAATAGACTGTAAACCAAACCCATTTGTAAGCTGGGGATACAAAAAAAAAAAAAAGCTATGAACAATATAAACACACAGCACATTGTTCTGTAAAAGAAGTAACTGAGAAAATAAAAGACACTTTATTAGCTAGAAGTCACTTTGGTTTTAGGACATGGTTGGAAGAACAAAGAGGCAGATTAAAAGAAGAATGAAAAGTAATAATTTTCCTATGAGCCTGTAGGCAGAATCAGTTATTTTCTTTTTTATTGTTTTTAAGGTATCTTAATAAATTCAGAGAGCAATGGACTGCTGAAATGCCATAAACTGCCCCTTTAGATCAAGGGAGTAGAGAACTGGACAAAGGAAGTGACACAAATAGCTAGCAAATTGTTCAAAAAATTAACAGTATTTGGAAAATTATTAACTTTTAAATTAGAACTCACACATACCATTCACTGCCACAATACAGAATATATGGATATCTTCCCTCCCAAGTTCTTCTCAACAATCAGCTGTCATCATCACTTACAATTGGAGTTAATATGCTGGTAATCAAAAAGCAAACACTACAAACAAAGTCTAAGCAGAATCATATCCCGTGACCTCATAAAAGTACAAGAATGATACAGGTGCTTCTTGAAATTTCCAAAAGGAAATACTAAAGATGAAATAGATTTTAAAATGATGTGTGTTGCTGGCAAGCTGTAATGAGAGATGTCTTTGTTACTGAAGTTTTCCATCTTTACAAAAGAGAACAAGAGCTAAGAAACAATATCTGTCAAAATCCTGGAATTAGAATAAATTTAGAAAGTTCAACAACTATACCAAATTACTGAAAGTGAGAAGAAACTTGACATCCTGCAAATTAGTAAAATGGAACAAACTTTAAGATACAGTAAAAACATTAAAAAAAAATGTGACAAAGGACAGGCAGATCTGTAACAAGTGGGCTTCAGAGAAAATGCCTGATTTGGCAATCATTTTAATTAGAGATAGTAAGATATTAGCATATAGTTCAAAAGAGACAGTGTACTATTTGAACAACTCTGTGGATATCAAATTTACAAAGTTAGAGGCTGGGGGAAGAGGTTGTCTTGTTTTATACCTGCTTCAGCAGCTATAAAAATAAAAATAGAGACTTTCTGCAAAAGTGCATTACTTATTAGGAACCTGAAGAGAAACATGATAACAAAATTTTACAATTTTGAAATACAAATGAGAAAGTTGATGGTCTAAGAAAAAAATATTTTTCCTTTCCAAGCAAGATGTGTCAGAATCCATAGCTGCAAAACAAATGAGCAACTTTGGAAATTATCTGTGCTGGAAAGAGACAATACATTCATTATATCCGTGTCGAACTCATGGATATTTATAAGAATCATGCGGTCATAGAATATCTGAAGTTGGAAGGGATCCATAAGAATCATCAAGTTCAACTCTCTGCTCCTCGCAGGATTAACTACAACTAAACCATGTAACTTAAGAGCACAGTCTGTACCCTCCCCAAACTCTGGCAGGTTTGGTTCTATGACCAGTGACCAATCACCCACTCAGATGAGAAAATTTTCCAAAAGCCTCATGCTGCTTTTCCCAGGAAGCTCAACAGGGAACTTTTATTCCCAAAATCTGGAAGAGAAATGTAAAAGACCAAATGACATGCAGGAGGATAAAGTGTAATTATGGGACTAATATTAATTTTAAGAAAATAGATATTTTCTGAATTTTTCTATCTTCTGGTTTAGTTTGAGAATCAATGCCTGTAATATGGTGTTCTCTTTTTTGCTCATTTCATACTTTTCAGAATAACACTATCAATTCACTATTAACATTTAGCTATTAGAATACAATTCCTGAAATTTTAACTTCATTAATGCCCTATAGAAGTCATTAAAATCACCTCTACTGCATTATTTAAAGTATAAATGCAGTGCTTGATGACTATCAATATTCAGAGTTATAATAAAATCATGAGACAGTTCTTGGAGAAAATAAAAAATTATCTCCAAGCAACCACACAATGTTCAGAGCACCTAGAAACAACCCTAGAATAAAAAGAGTAGCCAACCAAGCTTCAGGTGGCATAAATTGAACAGAAAATGACAATAGTGAAAGAGAGATCCAAAAGGGCCAATCTGAACAGTTAGAGGGACTGATAGGAAAATTCACATCAATCACACATGTGGTCCTGGTTGGCCATCGGAACATCAATGCCCCATTTTTCCTCTGCAGTAGGTACCACTACATCTCTCCTAGATGGCACACCTCACTTGCAGTGGCTCTTTTGGAATGAGTCTAACACTCCAAGCGCTGTGTCAGACGAGCAGGGAGTGCTGAAAGGCCACCTCTGCTTCACACATGCATTGTGAGTGCCATTTTCTCATCCTTCACCATGACTGTTCTGATTCAATATGTGTCAAGGTGCTCTAGGAACACTGATTGTTTCTACATGTGCCTAGTACTAGTGTACTAGCTGGTCTTTCCGAGGCAGGGTAACTCAGAATGTTTGTAAGTATGGCAGGGACTCCAGCATCTCCTGGCTCTTCCCCCACCAAATTTGGGTTCTCATCCTGGCAACTGTTTCCATTAGGATTGCTAACTCAATTCTCTCACCCCAAAGTAACAGAACCTAATTTCATCCTCCTTCCTTCCTTCCTTGACAGTAGTGATTGTTACTGAGATTGGAGATGCCAATCTGAGCCTAATAAATGTTAATAGTGCTGGAGACTAATTTTTCCTGAACCAACCCCTGATTTATTTAGATTCTTTCATCACATCATTCATCACAGCCATTGGTTTTAGCCTGTTCCTGTGACTTGGTTACACTCAATGGGCAGTTCAGCTAGTTATGCTGCCTTGTACAGACCAAAAGTTTTGTCATATTTCTTTCTGCTGAATTAACATTGTAGGACCAAGCACCAATGACCATCACTATTGAGCCTCCTGACAAAGAAAAAACAATGACTTACACCATGGCACATTAGAAATGTAGATCTTTCAAGGGAACTAATCCACTCAGCTGAGAATTGCTATATGGGCTTCTTTACAGGGTGAAACCTCACATAAAGCAGAAGTCCCTATTTTATCAAATATAAAACAATAACAGAAATAGATTTAAAAATAAAACAATGTCTTCCTCTGCATATTTCTTTCCAATTTGCTTTGATGCAGATATGCTTAATCAGGAGACTCAATGCAGAAATGTTCATTCTACGTTGGGAAATCAGCATTTCTATAATTCCACGTTGCAGCCTTTCCACATTTTAGCTAAAACTGGACCTTGTCAGGCTTATGTAGTCTTGAATATATTATGATGTGCTGTCCAAATTTCCAGAGGTACTTGGCTACCATTATACTAGTAAAGGCCAGGCTTTGGCATCTATGGCATTATCTTTATAAAGCTTGATGACTAGTAAGTTACTAGGTGAAATTAAGCTTTTTATATACACTGTGTATACACACACATATTCAAACATATATTCACACACACATCCATTTGTAGATAAAAGTATATTCATTTCCTCTCAAGAAAAAGTAAAAATATGCCAAATAATTTTTCTAGAAGGAAGTATATTAGGTTAGAAAAGAAACTGGTTGCATTTTCAGGACCATAAGAAATTTAGATATGAACAATTCCAGAAGAGCATATATACCTAGAACATTTTAACAAATTGATTTCCTGTTTGCTTCAGGCACCTAAGCATGTGAGCCCTCCTTGAGAGGAGAAGCACTCAGAAGTGCTTCACCAGCTCCATTCACTTAAAGGACTTCCCTTACATCCAGGAGGTAATTTCTTCATGTTTAAATACTTACTAAGATTCGCAAATTTGTCCCCACTGCATTTAGGGCTGAAAATCTACTGTGAGCCCATCCGTGTTAGGACTCTCTTTTATACTCACTTTTACTTAAAATTTTTATTCAGATGAAAAATATTACAGTTTGTCTCAAAACCTAATCTAATCCTTATTCAGAAGAAGTCAAGAGGATCTAATCTTAGTCTTGTCACTTCCCACTGCTGAAAGCCAGGCACCACCCAATCACTGCAGGAACTGCTGATGGAGTCCTTCAGCCCCTGTGGTTGAGAAGATCAGTGCCAACTCTGCAGTGAAATCAATTTCAATTTCTTTTTACTGACTAAGGTGAGCTTTGAACCAACTTGTCTGACAGCTTGAAGGCAGATGTTTAAAATAACCTAGTAGAGGGAGGTCATCAGAAGGTAAATGGCAAAGCAATCAGCTACTGAGATGCTGACAAAATAGTCATATTTATTGGGAAGACCTCAGATCCCTTTGATGTTCATTATGCTTGTCTGAAACCTTCTGTGATGTTTTATTGCAGGTGTCTCTGGCAGTAACACAATTTCAGATTTGTACTTCCCCACGGAAGGTGCTTTCAGCCACTTTAAACTTTGTTAACTTTTTCCTTCTCTGTCTGCTGCCCAGGCTTTCACTCCCACTTCTGTCAGAAACTTAGAGAGATACTTCAACACTAGAATTGATGTAAAAACTATTTTCAAGGATTTGAAAGGAAAATAGAACTATTTTCTATAGAGCACTCCTAGTCTGAAAATGACTAGAAATTCTAAATAAAATGTCATAATACATAAGAAATAATTATTATTTTCCTTGGGAAAAGAAGAAAATAATATATGCTTAAACTCTGGAAATCACCCTTTCAGAACTTTTTAAGAGGTTGGCTCTTCTAATTTCTGAGTAACCACATACATATTCTTCTGAAAAAAAAAGGCTTGTACAAACTCCAAAGACTTTTTCACCTTTGTTTTCCACAGAGTATGCTCAGTGCCTTCAGCAGCACTTTCTGTGTGCCAGCTCTTCTCACTTACTCAGCTTCTGAGGAATATGGAGATTTTTTTTTTACTCCTGTCATATATAGGATGACCTGCACTTTATTTCAGTCACAAAACAAACAATACCGCTGCAAAAAGATTAATGTTCATGCAAGGTCATCCTTGCATTTTCAGTGATACCCAAAGTGGTATTCTTTCTGGTTCTCCCACAGATTTACCAGATTATACTCAATAAAAAAATCAGGGAAATCCTAGAATTTCTTAATCTGGGAGATCCAAATTTCCCATCTGTAACAGTAGGCAATTTTTTTAATATTCTAAATGCATGCTTATCATCCCATCATATATTTAGTAAAGAAATTTTACAAAGTCACAAAGAGAGAAGGAAGAAAATTACAGTGGCCTGTGTTAATGCAGTCATTAATTGCACAGTCATGTCCACTCACAGGGGTCCTGCTTCACTCAGTGCACAAGGCAGACTCTTTTCCCAGAATGATCGGCCATGGAGTATTCCTTTTTCTTCTCATCACTTAATATATGTCCCCATGCCTAATTTCCTGCACACCATCCAAACCTTGCACTGAATACATAATTATTCATTTCCTAATGGGCTTTTCCCTGGTGCTTTTTTTTTCATAGTATCCTGCTTATTAACAGAAATTAATGAATTTATCTTCATAATGTCCCTGTGGTATTTTTCTCCCCATTTTATAGATAGGGAATTGTGAAAAATGCCAGCTAATTTAGGGTGGTAATTCAAGATGCCCGAGGTCTGATTTCTCAGACTATGTAGCAGCATGTATGCTCAGGGTAGTGCTCCTATTTATCTTAGTGGCTGCTGCAAAAGCTCAGCATTTCTTAAAAAAAAAAATAAAATTCAAAATCATAAGTTGCAACTCCAAGATGTGAGAATATAGAATTTATATTATTTTAAAGGAAATCTGTCAAAGACAGGATGCAACTGATTTTCTAGGAGCATTCAGTGGCTTTTATCACAATGTCTTTTGTTCATCTACCTCATGCAGTGCCTGTCTCCAAAGCATCAAGTGATCTTCAGTCATGACATAAAACTGATTCATGTCCAAGCACTGTTCTTCCTATATTTTTAATGAAGTGGGAGTCTTATGATCATTAATTTCAATCCTTAGGCAAAACACATATTCATATAGTGATGAATTAAACTTTATGTGAACACTTAGTAATGTTGGACTGCTGGGCAATTTTGCAGTTTAAAGATTCTTTCAATGTAGCCTTGTGGCTTAGAACCAATTAATTTGAACATGGAGAATGCAGTAAAAAAATGTGGTGAATTGAAGATGTGTTCATGTGTCCCTGCAAAAGCAAAACCATTGAAGCAGAGCTGAGGCTGTGGGGAGTGCAGAGCAACCCTTTATTATTCAAAGTATGGTGGAAAGCAGGAGAGGGAGGAATCACTTGCTGTGTGGACCTCCCACTAGAGGGGGGTGGAGGAACACGTTTGCCCAGTGACTTTGGCACCTCACAACGCAGCAGAAATATTGAGATTTAAAAGCCGTGGATTTTACACTGGCAGATTTGTTAAGGGGTGTAGATATATTGGAGAGCAGTAGGAAATCTGCGGCACTCACCTTTTGCTATGCCCATGTTCTATATGGCTGGCTAAAGGAAATGGAGCGCGGGAAGTGTTCTCTGTCCTTCTAGGACAAGAGGAAATGGCCTCAAGTTAGACCAGAGTAGGTTTATATTGGGTATTAAGGAAAATTTCTTCACTGTCAGGGTGGTCAGACATGGGAATAGGCTGCCCAGGAAAGTGGTGGCATCATCATCCCTGAAAGTGTCCAAAAATTGTGCAGATGTGGCACTTGGAAACATGGTTTAATGGAGGACTTGGTACTGCTGGACTAGGTGATTTTTGAGGTTTTTTCCAACTAAGTGGTTCAAGCAGCGTCTCATTTAATTGTGAGACTGGCAAGATTTTTCAAAGTGTATATGAGGTTTCAGAGAGGTAGGAAGTGTATGATTTTTCACAAATTTACAATTGGCCAGATTTAGGCAAATTTCCATCGTACAAAGCACAGTCCTTATGAGTCCTTATGAGTTCATACCAAATTTTGTAGGAGCCAGAACATGTCCAAGACACAATTTTCTCTTTTCCTTTATTTTTTGGTAATGTGGTCTAAAGTATATTTTATGCAGCATCATTCTCAGAAGTAGCTACACCATTTATACAGGAATGATACAAGAGAATAAACTCTGTTACTAAAACCCTAAAACTGAAAAGCATAACAGAAACAAAACCTTTCATCAGCTGTTCTATGGCATGAGTTTTTTGAGCTCTATAACTTTAAACATCTATTGAGTTCCAAACTCTGTAGCGATAAGAATTTTAGCTAACATCATTTATGTTGCAAACTTCCTGCACTATAAACCCATTCTGAATATTACCAGACCCCCCCATTAGAAACTAAAAAAACATTTTCAATTGTATTTTGCATAGTTACCACGAATCATGCAGTAATATCAGTGACAGATTTTTGCTTAAGTAACCACTCGGTGAAGATGTATCCACTGATGGCATGCTCTCGATTTCTGTGTTTAAAACTGTGTTTGGCAAAATGCTCCATGTCCTCATCATAACAAACTATGTAGGTTCCTTTGTCACAGCAACACGATACACTAAGTGAAATCATGTAATTAAAATATGAGTATTTCACTTATAACCATGCTTTGCTTCTGTGAGACTGAGTTCTGTCACACAAGTGAGATTTTATAGAATTAATGATCTTAGTTTTGGCCAGCAATGCTTTTAAGAAACTTGAATGATATTCCAGTTCTGATTTCATGGACCAAGTTTTAGATGGCCATGTATGGAGATAGACTCCTAAAAGAAGATATTCAGCTTTTAAAATTTTCTGAATGGTTATAAAAGCTTTGAAAGGATAAATTATTCAGATAAAAATATTTTTAATAACTCAGATCAGAAAATCTGTCTCAAAAGAACAAATGTAAAATAATATGGAATATCTCAACCCATATTAAAAATATTAATATTTGGTACATTTCCATTTACTATTATTTGTTTTATTTTTTCAGAGAATTTTATTAAATTATTTGATTATCTTACTTCTTGAGATCAAAAGAATCTGCATTTAATATTTCATAGGGACAATTGTCTGTGTGGTCTCATATTATCTTACTGGAAAATCAAAACTTGTTTTATTTTTCTGCTAATACTGCCCATAGCAAATCCCATATTCACATGGAAACTATTGGTTGAGATGGAGGACTGATTTTTAAGTGGTGGTAGAAGAAAAAGACTATCTCATACCTATGAATGGACCACCAGGGTATTCTTTGAAGATGGAACGGAGACAAAACATATGCTATGTGTCAGTGATTACTTGGGAACTCCTTTCATGTGACCGCTGGAAAGAAGTTTTGTTTCTAATGGACAAACCTGGTGATAGTCCTGGGGCAATTTGACATCTCCATATGCCTTCTTTGCTGTTTTGCCTATGAGTGTAGGCAAATGAGCTTTAATGAGTAGCTGTTGTGTAGGGGAATGTCTTTTTTGAAACATTTGTGCAACGGCTATGGACATTCATTGTACATATTCCTTAGAAGCCTTTGATAACCTCTTTGTTTATGTTTATTAGTTTCCATTTTCTGTAAGTATTTAACCTGGGTATGTAAGGTTTCATTCCCTCCTGTGTAAAAAGCAAATCACAATATAACAGCTGAATTTTTGGAAATTCAGGCAGGAGCTGGCTGCTTTAACTACACTCCAGTCAATGGGAAGAAAACAGGAAACCCCAGAAGTTATTCAACCTAATGAGTGTCTCAGATGATGTGGACTGCTCCCTACAGGTATTTTGCTTTCCATGGGCATATCTCTTGACAGTCTCCTCGACTGGATATAAGACAACCAACACTTGGTCAACTCAGCAAGACAGATGCCATGCTTTCATACTGATATGCTTTTGGAGAGACTGCTGAGGATGTCACACTGTTGTCTAGAACATTGCTCCTGGACATCAAGGTGAAAGTGCTGCCCAAAGACCCATCCTACTGTAGCTCATGGGCAGTTACTGACATTTTTCATCAGATATTAGACAGAATACTTCCTCCTTGCTGAAAAGCTGCGAGGTCTGGTGTGACAGCTGGAGAACAGGAAAATATTATGAGCATCTTAGGTGATGCCAGATACCTACATGTGTGCTATTAAATCCAATTCCTGTGTTCAGATACTTTCATTTAACTACTTGTAGCTTGGTGCTCAATCTGACATGAACTGCTCACCTAGCTTAAAGGAAAAAACTTCTTTTTCAATTTAATTGTTCATTCTGTGGGGTATGTGTCCACTGAAACACCCAGCTATCACTGAAAAAGGATACTACACTCAAAGAAACCTCAGGAAGAACTCATCCCAACTCAGTTTAAATGCATGCTCACATCTGAGTTAATTGTTCTATATTAACATCAGCAGAGAGTGGAAGGACTTTGGGGTATAATTCACCTGGCCTACTATTTATATTTTCTTCAGGGTAAAATTAAGAGTCCCCTGAAAGTGGTGGGTTTTCTGTACTGACTGTGACGAGAATGGAGGGTGTGTAGCTCTGAGGCAACGTCTGTACTAGAGCTGATGTATCTGGTGGTATGAACCACAGTGGCTGTGACCACCCCCAGCCAGCAGCCCTCTGCAAAGGGGTTCTGAAACAATGCTCTACAGGGCATCACTAACCCTGAAAATGGTGAAGGGAGGCTGTGACAGCTGCCCTCTCTCTGCAGCCTAGTTATTATATTGGCTTAGCTGGGCTTGCTCTACTTGCCCACCCCTAAATCTCTCCAGGGAGGAAGCATTAGGGTCTAAGTAACAATTGTTACCTATTGTCACTAATTATATCTCACCCCTGATTGTGTATGGACTCACCAGTAAGAGAATCCCCATCAATCTCTGTGTAGTTTCCCTCAATCAGATTTCTTTATCTTGTGTTCAGATGATGGCAGTTTCAAATTAACAAGAAAGCTCATTGTTCATGGTATGGGGTCCTGTAAGACTGATGCATGTCCACAGGGGTACTTGAAACTCTCCAAACGTCAGTGTTAAAGGGAAACAAGGATATAGGAATTATCATGCTGAATCAAAGAAAAAAATTTGCTATCCTGTTCTACCATTACCAGTATATATAAAAAAAAGGTGAAGAAAATCTTCCGAGTAGACTAAAGGGATATTGTTATGGTAGCACTTGGGTTTGAATCTGAACTTAGAATAGGCAGTGGGAATTCAGTTTATATGCTTTCAATTTCTTAAACTAATAATTCTATTTTCAGATACCATGATGATTTCAGTGAGACCACTGGAGACTTTGGAAAAGAAAATAAGTACTAGAGAGCCAGAAATAAAAAATGTCTTCTGGAGTGTCCTATACTCATCTATATTGTATGTGGAATAACAAAGCAAACATTTAACTTTTAAAAAGTTAGAAGTAAGGCTGTACAAAATTGAGAGCACATTTTCTCTTATTTGTGAACCCCTGAAAGATTATTTTGGCATTATTTGTCTAGAGAAAACATTGTGGTGACTTTTGATACCCTTTCACATGTTATATGGCTTATATATAGTATTTTGTCAGGCAGAAATTGAAAGATAATAGTCTTGTCTACATGTCCCACTGGACTGTAAACATAAATGTAAACATAAGCAGCATTAAAGTTTTATCCCTGAAGATTTCATGGTACTTGGTGGGATTGTTCCACCATGGAGAATCACCTGTTCTGATGAAAGTATCTTGAGTTATTTTACAGGGTTTGCTGGAAGAAATACTGACTGCTTCAAAATATTCTCATTATGTAACCAGAGAGAAAATAATATCCTATTTTAAGAATATTTGATGTACATGTTACTTATTTAATTGATTTTTAAGCAAAAATCTGCAGAAATCAAATTACTCCTTTATCTTTGTTGAACACAATAACTTTCTGTGCCAGTTTTTGTGACCAGCAAGATTGTCTTCAGCTCTCTAACACTTCTTATATTCCTCCTCAGTATGATCTGCATGCTTATCTGGCCTTTAAGAACCTTTAAGGCTTCTTGCACTTAAAAGTCAGTATGCTGAAGGATTCAACTGAACTGTTCAAAATAATATTGTGATCATGGTATTTTTCCAAAATACCCGGAGGCAGCTGACTGTATTGTCAGAGTACTACAAGAGCAGAAACACATCTGATCCTAGTAAGATGCATTGTATACTGGTGTGTGGTCCAATAGCTTATCTGTGTCCTAGAGGACTTATTTTTATTAGATTTGCTAAATCATTTTGCCCCTCAGGCTGATTTTGTTTGCAAAATTTCTTTTGTGTCTTC
This sequence comes from Parus major, assembly GCF_001522545.3. NCBI lineage: Eukaryota > Metazoa > Chordata > Aves > Passeriformes > Paridae > Parus > Parus major. The sequence goes on from NC_031768.1 coordinate 33,739,384, forward strand.
AAAGACTGAGCTGCAAACACCAATGTAAATGCTAACAGAATGTGTGAATGATGTCAGAGCATTTGTATTTCATCTTCAACTCATGTTTCTTTTAAAGCCATAAGAGCAAAGTCACATCAAGACATCAAAAAGATTTGTTGTCTACTGTTTGAGAGCTAAATTTACTACAACATGTGCTATCCTTTCCTCACCTTTTTAGCTTCTTTTTTAGTTCAGTTTTTCCTCCTGTATGTGTTGTCTGTAATTCTGTGCATTCTTTGCATTGTTTCTGTTATAAAAGTTTTCCCTTAAATAATGCTTGACTACATATGATAAACAAGAATTTATTAGGCTGTTGTTACAACAGTGGGTGTTATCCACCACCACCCTCCACAATGTATTACTTCTAACACCAGTGCTGATCAAAGAGTGGATGAACCACGCCTTTGGCATTGACATAGAAGTGTCTCCTGTGCCAAATAAGTTGTGTACTTTTAGACAGTGATCTTAAAAGGCTAGAGAAACAGGGTGATGGCAACTCGAAGTTCAGCAGAAAGAAATGCAAAGTCTTGTACCTGGGGAGCAGCACAGGCTTGGGGATGACCTTTGGAAAGCAGCTTTGCAGGGAAGGCAAAGCTAGAACAGAGTAAGCTGATCATGAGCCAGCAATGCACATTGCAGGAAAAAAAAGGCCAATGACATCCTGGGCTGCACTAGACAGAGCTTTGCCAGCACATAGAAGTAGATGATCCTTCCCTCTGCTCAACTCTAGGAATGACTGTCTTTTTTTGATCATGGTTTCAACTGCAATGGACTTATTTTACTCCCTAGAAACTAGTACAGTGCTGTGTTTTTGATTTAGCATGAGAATAATGTTGAAAATACACCAACATTCTAGCTGTTGTAAGAAGTGTTTACCTTGTTTACCCAAAGTCAAGGACTTTTATGTTCCCCATGTTTTGCCAGTGAGCGTGTGCACAGGAAGTTGGGAAGAAGCATGGCCAGGACAGATGACCAGAACTAGTCAAAGGGATATACCATACCCTGGAATGCCATGCTAAGTATATTAACTGGGGGGAATTGACTGATAGGGACTGATCACTGTTCTGGGCTGGGCTGGGCATTGGTCAGTGTGTACTGAGCAACCCTACTGTGCCTTTTTTGAGTTTCATTCCTACCTCTCTTTTTGTTGTACTCATTTATTGTTATTTCTATTATTACTATTGCTGCTATTATTACTATCATCATCATATTTGAAATAAATTACTAATTTTATTTTACCTACAGGCTTGACCCTTTTTTTCTGCATTCTCCTCCCCACTTCACCAGGGGGTGTGGGGTGTGTTACTGAGCAGCAGCGTGATACTTAGTTGCTGTCTGGGGTTAAACCACAACATTCTCAAACAATATCTGGAATCAAATTTGGATTATAACTGCTAATGGAGGATGTCTATTGTGCACTGGTTATAAATTTTCTGATTCTGATCCAGTTAGTGTACTTGAAGTACAAAATCACAAAAAACCCTTATGTAACCAAGACATCTAGTCATGACTTTCAAGTGTCTTTCCAGTAGAATTGCTTTTCCTTTTCTTAAGGGAATCATTTAATTTTTCTATGAATTTTCCTGTTGCTGTATAATCAACACTGGAAAAAAGATTACTTAGGTTCTCTGTCTTTCAGTTTGTTTGGTTCCTCAGCTTCAAAGAACTACATCAAAATATCTTGCCACAGAACAAACATCAACTGGATTTTCTTTCTGCACTCAACAGATACCAGATTCTGCCAACTGCCAAGCAGAATATGGAGAACTGATGCCAAAGTCCTCCTTGCCATACAATCAAGCCCACTAATAGTGAAGTAGATTTTTTATGGCTGTGTTGCAAAATATTTTGCATTGTCTCTTTAAACACCTATTCACATCAAACCAAAAGGTGCCATAAAAGGCTGATATACAACATTTAAGGTAAAATTGTGCTGTTGAAGCCCATCATTCAATTGTCCAAGCTTTGTCAGTGCTATGGTATTTAAATGTTCCCAGTTTGTCCTCATTCCCTTGAGTTCACTGCTAGGACAATCCTCCCACTGAGTGCCATAGAAGCAGAAAGAGCACCTCAACCAGGGTGCTCACATTGAAAACAATTCTGACTTAATTAATTTCAACCCAAGATGTAGAATAAATTTCTTGTGAAATCAAAATTGAGAGGAAAGACTCAGACTTTCAGGAAGAAAGACAGACTCTATTCTGACTGCCTCTTTTACCTCTTGTTTTTAATCTATAGCATACTACTTGTGCTACCTGTTCTAGTCTGGGGCGTGGTAACCCCTGAATCTCTTCTGTTGTGGAGATTTTCTCCAGTACCTGGGTGTTTAAATCCTTTGTGCTGTTGATTGTGATCTAACACCTGCTGTTTCTGCAAAATAGCATGCAAGAGACAGGAGACATTTGCACGAACTGAGATACCATAAGTGATAACTCCAACATCAACCATCTGCTAGACCCTTTGTTTACTGCCTTTCTTTGTACTGAAGTTCAAATATTTTGGAATGAATGGGGGGAAAATTGCACAAGTAGCTCCCCTACTCAGCTTTAGTTTCTTTATGAACAACATGTGCAGAATATGTTAAGAAACAAAAACATCTGTTTCCAGTGGCTTTGCTGTATTCTGTTTTTCTATTGATTCATGCACAAACCTGAAGCTGAGCTGTTTGGAGTGTTCTCTCCTTGTTTATTATGTAAAAACCCCAGGCAAACTCAATGCACAAAGGTAACGCACTCAAAAGTGGAGCAGGTATTAGCAGGCCCACAGTAAGCATGAATCAACTTCATAAGTTCTGGATGAAGAGTCTTTCATATGGAAATGAAAGCTGCAAACCTAAAGAGAGAGGAATCCCAAAACACATCCATTTTCTAACGGTAACAGCATTGCTTATGGCAAGATTTACTGTAAAGTAGAGGTGAAGTTTTGTCTGTATTGATTAGTTTCATCTGGTCTGTGATAATTTAATGCATTGGAAATGTGCTTGTTTGCCTAGAAGACCAGTATGCCTGGTTCTGCTGTGCTGGTCTGTATTTCTCTTGGATATTGGAGAGATTCTGGGCAATGCCTGTGTTACCTGATAAGCGGCTGTGGTTTCCCACTGCCTCTATGAATGCATTTAAATTGAGGTAGAATACTTGAAAATCCATGCTTTAAGAATTTCAGGTGGAAAACATTATTTATTGTTATTGTTGACAAAGAACAGCTTTAAATAAACCTCCTTGTCCATGCAGAATTGAAATTTTTCCTTCATCTCACCAGGGCTTCCCCTCTCCTCCCTGCTTAACTTTATAGCCCAACATTTAAAGAATTCACAGGGTGTATAGCAGTCAGGCTCTCACTGCTCTTTTTAGTAAGAAGGGCCTCTTATACCCATTAAAAACTATGGTGCATTTGTCTATGCTGTTCTCATCCTTCTTTTGAAGTTCAGCTCTTTCACAGAAAAAGAAAAATCCCTTTTCCAAATTGTCTGGCTCAGAGGGGTAAGAAAATATAAGACTTCACAGCCAAGGGATGCAGATGCCCACCAAAACAGGAATAGATGTTTTCTCCATAAATCTAATCACGCTTAAAGAGTCACTGGACAAAGCAGAGCTGTTTGTGCCTCATATAGCAGCAAGGTAAAACATGTCCCTCTTCATTTTACTATTAATGACTTTAGTTAAGCGATACACTAATGTCACTTCCTAACTGTTTTAGGGATATTTTATTCTTTAAGGGGGTTGGGCTGAAATGCTTCTTCTTATTTATAAAATTTCCTAGCCATGCAGAGAGTTAATGCAGGGAGCTCATTCTATCTGTAGAGCCTGCAAAACCTATTGCCTACAATTTATCAACCCATCTAGCTTTTTTTATCAAAAATCTGAAACTGAATATGCTCTTGCCTTTAACAGCCTTCCAGGAACACAGTGATAAATGCTACATTTTAGCAGAAGACTTTTGTAGACCAAGGTAGAACAGGAAAACATTTATCAAAAAAGGGTGATAGCAGAGCATACTGATAACAAAGAAAACAGAGAAAGAAAAAGTAATAAAACAGTCATAAGACAATGCTTTTTTCTCTTTTGTTCAGTACAATTATAATGTCAAGTACTTCAGAAATGTGAAGATATTTGGTCCATGACAAGAATTTTAGCCTGCCTAGATATATATAGGGAGAATTTTTATTTTTTTTAATGTGGTGCATACTGTTTCTTTTTCACATTTATCTTCTAAGACCAGGAAATCAGAAGCCCCAGACAAAGAGCAGGGAAACATGAAACCTACCACTAAACAGGGGGTTTTGATCTGAAAAAAAAAAAAAAGAAATTGTGTAATTTCATTAGGGAAGGGACACAGGGCTCCTTTGTCTGCAACCTATGAGAGAGCATTCCTTCAGAGCTGCAGGGTGTGAAGGGAAGAGAGGTTCTGCCTCTGCTTCCACCCCTGGCCCTAATGCACCCCAGTAAGGAGGAGAGAGGAACCCCAAAGAGATGTAACTTCTTAGGGCTCCTCTCCCTCTTGCAATGTGGCAAATGTGAACACATGCAGGGACCTGTTGTTGCTCAGGGTGCAGTTCAGCTGCTATTTCCCAACCACAAAATCTTGTGCCAGCAGTTTCCAGCAAGAAATGGGGCAGGAGCAAGCCACGCAGCCGGTGCTAGCCCAGCTCTCAAATCATAAGGGGTTACAAGAAATTTCCAGGAGAGGAGGAGTTACTGCGTTTCTTCTCTTGTTGCACAACACTGCTCTTTCGGCCACTAGATTAGTCAGTGATAGATCTGTACTTTGATATTCGGTGACAAAAGGTCAATTAGGGTCACTTCTTCTTTTCCCACAGGAAATGCTGACTTCTTGCCCTTGGTATTTTCACAAGTTTAGGCCCGGTGGCTTTAAAAAAAAATATTTTATATAGTCCAGTCTTTCAAGCATTTAATGAGCATTACCCTCCAGTTTTATCTTTGCATTGTTTTCAGAAAAAAGGGAAAAGAAAAATAAACTATGTTTTGCATGGCTGAGTGACTGTAAAAATGTAAGTTACCGAAAAAAAAAAAAAAAAACCAGAAAACCCAAGGTTTTGAAAGCTTTTTTGAATACACTCTATGAAGATTCTAGGTTTATTGCAAAAGAAATTTTCTCGTTAAAATTATGCATGTGATAGTTGAGCAAAGCATATTTGCAAATAAATTAAAACACTCTCTTGTAAAAAAACAAAAAAGGAATTAAAAATAAAAAAGAAAGTACAAGCTACAAGACTTGTTTCAGTAAGTTCTGTTACTTTTTTCAACAAAAACATAATTTCCTCCTACTCTACCTCTCACTGAAAATCAGACATTAAAAGCAAAGCAAACAACAGAGATGTTCAATCTATCAATGTAAATTGGCCTGGAACTGGTATAAGTAGCACATAAATTGCACAAGGGAGAAATATACAGTAGGTTTGTTCCACTGCTGAGAAAATACAGTTCAATTAGTCTGGACTACCACATGAACCCTTTCCCTTCCTTTGGGATATAATGAGGGAACAAGATGTGGCATCTGAGGGACTCTTGCCTTTGAAGAACATGACAAGTTTTGAATAAATAAGAATGAAGATGTGAAAGTTGCTGTGTAACCTTGTTCTCACTGTGGGAAACTAAGCAGGCCTTTTCCTACCTGGCAATTTAATTTGCTAATTTGTAGAGGTCTGCTCTGAGAGATGGAATGCATATTTGTGTGACCATGTGGGAAATGGGAAGGGAGAGGGGAGGGGACAGAAGAAAAATCGATGACAAAATGTGGGAAATGGCAGATGGAAAGGGGTGATTAGGGAAACCTCCAATACTCTCAAACAATGAGCATGGTTAATCTGGTCTGTGTCTTCTTCTACCATGTTTGGTAGAATCATCAACAGTGCCTGGGGGAAGACCATTAGTGTTCCTTAAATTGTGTTCTTCATTATTCTGCATACATTCTTGTGGAGTTTCTAAGTAGTGGAAGGCTTTTTTTATTTTTTAAGGGGGGTAGGGAGAATTTTGTTTTCAATGCCAATAATTGCCTAGGTTTTATTTATATCAGCATCTGCTGAACTGCAGTGATTCACTATATGAGCATTATTAGCTGACTAGAAAGCAAACAAATGCATTTCAGAAGGTGGTTTCATTGCCTTCCAGCTCTGCTTGAGGCTGGAAGTAAATAAACATGTTTGCCTAAAAAAGTATGCAGCTAGGTATTTACTGAGATGCCCCTGATGTATTTTTAAGCCATCTTAGTTTGACTAGGTGCCTTTTCCTTGAAACAAGGTCTGGAACAGAACATTGGTGAAGTAGATTATTTCAGGGATGCCTTCTACCAGTAAGCAAAAATACAAAGAAGCTTAAAACACTCTATTCCAACCTACAACAAGGAGCACGCTGCATTGTATTTTAAGTATAGCTTATTCTTAATGCTACCATACTGGGATATGCTTTTGAGCACTTTTTGACAGGTTTTTTCCTTAGAATTTCAGGGGACATTTTAAAAATAAATATTTGAGATATGCACGTGTTTTATTTGTTTTATTTCTAATATTTTATATATGTGTGGTTTCATATATGCACAAAAAAAATCCCTTTCTCTATATAAAATATAATACAAGATATAGCTTGTATTAAAAACTTACATTGTTGTAACATTTCAGGAAAGCTGCTTAAACAGAACAATTCAACATAATTTTCTCCTCTTTAGTTGTCACAGTAAAATTTCAGGAAAATTTATTAAATATTTTGAATTCAAACAGACAAGTCTGTCTGAAAAAATGGTTTAATTATAATTATATTTAATATAATTTAATTATAATAGCTAGCTTTGCAGGCAACCATATGATGTGGGTTAAGAGCAAGCAGCTAAGCAATGCATTCTGTGCTTCCCTCTTTACTCATAAAATCCTTACTGAAGCAGGTTCTTGTCTATTGTAATTCACTATCATTTCTTTGGTTCTTATGCAATAATGCCAATTTATATCATGTAAGAAGACCTGAGCTGAGATAGTTTCTGCTCATCAGATTTGACAGAGTTTGGATTAGCTTAAAGTTCAATGCATTCTTACATTGCTATTGAAACCTTTCAGAAAAAAATTCCAGAAATGTGCTATTTACAAAGACATCCTCCCATACTTGCACACAAGTCAAAATTGTTTTCAGGATTATGGGAAATCCTTTGCTAGCATGTTAATCTTGTTAGTGAACAGTCAAATCTGTGGAAATGTCCAAAAAAAAAAAAAAAAAGCTTGGGAAATGTGGCTAAACTGTCCTTTCAATTAAGTTTTTTTTTTTTAAATTAAGTTCCACTTACTGGCCAGAAAATTTCTGTATTTTTCCTTGTAAAACAAACTGGAACACCTAGACAAAGATTTTAACACTTAACAGACCATATTATTATTTACTATTCTTGAAAAGATCTGGAAATGAAGTTTTTAAAGCACTGAATTGAAACACTTATCACAAAAATTTTCTGATACATGCAATTTCCTATATGCACAATAAATTATAGTGTTTGCATAATGAAAGCATGAGATTGGCAAGGGTTTATCAGACAACTGATAATGCCATTTAGTGACTGACTGATATGCAGGCAAATAACTGTTGCTAATTCAGCATATAATCACACTATATCTGCTTACCCAGATAATAGACACTTCAAACAATTTTTTTTACAAAATTTGCTTTCAAATAGCATGCAACATAAGTGATATTGAGAAACTCAGAATACTCAAGATTTATTTTTTTTTCTCAAGTCTGATTGCTTAGTATATTGCATTTTAAATTTTAAATTAAACGTATTTTAAAAGACAGTCTGTTTAGAAAACTTTAGAATATTCTTCTAAAAGTATCTTTTAAACTTGTTAAGAAAAACAATACACTAGTATATGCAATATGAACAAGAAGTCCTAATTTGTGTCTACAGCTGCTGATTGCACTAAACCCCAGTTTGAAATAAATGCAACTCAGTTAAACATTAATACTGTTCAAAATGAACTTCATCTTTCTAAAATAAAGGCTGCAAGATGCTGACTATTCAAAGACTGTAAGATACAGAGGACTGTAAGATACGAAGGAAAGACTTGAAGCCCTCCTGTTCTGGAGGAAGCTGCCTAAACATCTGCAATCTAAAATATGATTCAATAATGTACATCCTCTCTCTTCTCTTCTTAGATGTGGGCCTTACTCCTTCTCTACAAAACCTTTTAGGTGTGCCATGAAATGCAAAGTTATGCAACAAAAGTCTCTTTACATGAGACAGCAAAATCTCTTTATTTTCTCTCTTCATTTTGGGAAGAACTATGGTATAGCTTGCCCTGCTCTCCACACTCCATAAGCAGAAGGACTTAATCTCAGTTCTGCTGACATATATTATGGAAGAGCTCCTGTGCTCTCCTGTCCATAGCAGGAAACTGGGGTTTAGGGATAAACCCCAATTAGAAGAACAAATCCTAATTATAAATTATCAGTTTTTTCAAACACTTGAGTCTGCCCAAGAGATCCTGTTGGGAAAGTACAGATCTGAAAACACAGCCAAGTGTCTTTCTTGATGCAAATCTTATCATGATGACTTTTTCTACTCAGTCACTCTCCCAAACTCATCAGGACTTTTATGGAATTTCCTAACACCTTCTGCATTATGCAGATTTTATACCATCACATACATGTCGTCATTCATTAAAATATGGAAGCCAGCAATAGGAGCTGCAGCGTTGGATGCCGGTATCAGGCAGGCAATCTCAGCTGCTTTGCCATCATTTTTTTCAGCTGCTCCTGAAAAAGGGAAGATTTTTTCCAAAGGTCCCTGTTTGTCACTGTTCTTCTCATCTTCTTGCTGGCTTTCTGCCTCAGTGATGGACTCTGGTTCTTCATATTCTAGCTTGGTTTGCAACACCACATGATCATTTTTGTCTAGCCATTCCTAGAAAAATTAAAGTGTTAATGTTGGCAGAGATGTTAAAAGATCTGTTACAAGAATCTTGGTTGTATAGATACCAATTACCAATTTTCCTTTCATACTGGTATCTTTCCAGGATAAGCCACAATGGAGAAGATGAAAAGGAAGCAATGTAGAGAAGCAGGACATAAAACAGCAGGACAGAAGAAAGAATGGCAAGAAAGCAGACAGGATTCCAGAACTGCATACAAACTCTTACTTATTTTTGAGACCACATAAAATACATTTTGTATTTAATCAGGGGCCTTAGAAAACCTTGGATGTGTAAAATATCTGGTGTTCCCTCTTCGATAGGCTCATGCTTTCTTTGACCCAAACCCTGAGTTAATTTAATCTAGTTTAGATGAAGATTTAGGCAATATAGCATACCTGTATTAATGCTTCAGTACTAATTTGAATTTGTATCTTTTTTCTTCACTTTGAGTTTAAAGCTATCTTTTATATAAAAAGTTTTCAGCTTGTCACTGAAAAATTATTACTGATTTTTGATATTCCATTTGGTTTGAAAATGTAAATATTTAACCTGTTTCCCATCTAGAGGAATCTTACTAACAGTTAAGGTAAACACTAGTGCAGCTAAAACAGAAAACTACACCACATAGGTGATATCAGGGACTCATAAGAAGCATTAAGAAAACAAAAGCCAAAACTGTAGTCTGTTGATTTGATAACCATTCCGTGTCTAAAAGTTTGTGAACATACACCTCTATGGCTAAGAGAGGATGATTCCTACTGTGACTGACACCTCCAAAGGTGTGAGTGCCATCACTGTGCCAGCACTCACACATTCAGAACTTCACAAAATAAAGGACAGGATCAGGTTGAAGCAAGCTCCCTGACCTGTCATTTGCAGGAAAGGAAGCAAACACCACAATGTCATTTCAATGGATATTGTGCCTCTCAACACCCTTAAATTCTTCTCCAGCTGTTTCTTGGTCTTTATAGCAAATGTCTTTTCACAATCCCAAAGCAGCACTGCACTGATTTTATGAGCTCTGCCATCTGCTCTGTGCATCCTCTTGGTGATGCTGCACAAAGGGAAGGGTTTTGGGGCTTTTATCTTATGCCGGAGACTGCTTGTGGTTATGTCTGTGCAGAGCAAGAATCAGTAGCTACTTTCAAATAATTCTCAACATTGTGGAGTTTACAGCCCTGCTAAGAAGGTGATTTTCACCTGCAAGTTTCCATTATGATCATTGAAGAGATCAGCAAATGGATATTTTGGGTCTGGTATAGCAGGCAGGACTGACATCTGAACCCTGCAACAACAAAAAAATACGAATTGATGCTTTGTTATAGCACAGTTATTTATACAAAAATCTCCCTCAGTACAGTTCTGTACTCACAAATATATCTCACATGACAGTACTCTGTTCTTGATATCTTTTAAATGTGTTTTAAAGTCAAAAAGCACTTATAACAGTCTGATAACACCATCAGGCTAAGAGAATTTTTTGATGAATTTCCACCCAGCCCCACTCTAGCAAAATGTAGACTGTACACAAACCTCCAGCTAGTCAGCATGTGCCATTGTGCTCAATGCAGTAGTCAGAGCTTGCATTCTCTGGTTACCTTCCACTAGGCAGGGATGGTGCTGTAGCAACCAGCTGTATTGGCTGACTTAGTGAACACAAATGTAAATGTGAACCATAGAAGTGCAGGAGAAAAAAACTCAATTTATGAACTAAAACGGTAAATAGAGCCACAAATACTTTCATCACTGAAAATATGTAATTTTTGGCACTGTTTTCCCACCAAAAAACCCAAAATCTGTGGCCTTTATGGATTTGTTTGTTGTTTGGTAGTTTTTTTTTGTTTTTATTAATTGTAAATTCTAAACATGAACAGCATTATTCAACTACCAATCTAAATACTAGACTGGTAGTCTAATAGTCTTATTAAAGCTGAATGCACTTGAGTTTACTTTATCCTACTGCAAACAAACATTTTGATTGATTAATGAAGGTTGAACAAAAGAATGTCCTTTCGGAAGAAGTACCTAGAAAAATTTGTTTCTCAGGATTTAACTAGAATTCTAAAGAAAGAGAAGAGACAGAATATTATCCTGAAACATTGTCTTTAACCAGAATTGCTTCAGTTTTACAAATTAAAGGCCTGGGTGTTTGGAAGGCCAGGATGTATTATTCTGTAATTAAGCTACTGACTTCTACATCTTCACCATGACTTCATTAATCTCACAAGAATTTTTATTGCTAAAAGGCTTCATCCAGAATGATAACTCTATTTTCATGACATGGCTATTTAGTAGTATCCAATAAAATTATATTTACCTCTGCCATTTACACAGAAGAATCAGGAGGATAAGCATCATTAAAAGTACTGCCAGTGAACAACTTAAAACAATTACTCTTTTTGACTGAGGAGTTACATCATCATCACACGAATCTAAGAATAATCAAAAAGAATATGTAAAAAATATTTTTTAACTGTGAATGTTCCTAATCTTGCTAAAATGTTGATTTTTTTTTTTTTTTAAAAAAAAAAACAGAAAATTTTTAAGGACAAATAAGACAAGTTTAATTGTTTAATTGAGACTGAAAAGAAAATCTCTGCTTCCCCAAATCTTGTAACAAAATAAAAATGTGCTTTTATCTATTTAAATTGACCTGGTACAGGACAACAGAGGGGGCTTACAGGCAGTGTAGATGCATTATGAATGAATCAAGTATTTCTCACCTTCATCACGCTGCATTGACAGTGATAAAGTGACTTTTTGCTAAGATCTGTCTTACATCTACCTACTTACAATCACTAAGGCTGCAAATTCAAGTTTACATGTAGCCCAAATGTCTTATCTCCCAAAAAAAACAAACAATCACAGCTGTTGGGTTGCATGAAATAGAAATGCTCCTGAGTCCTTCAGGGAGAAAAAGAAATCTAGAGACTGAATTAAAGTCTTTAGAGTTAAAACTTTTAGAGTTAAAATCTTTAGAGAAACTTAAATAAAAATAAAGCCATAAAAAAACTTAAATAAAGCCATAAGTATACAGTATAAGTTTTAGTTTTAAGTAAGTTTTAATATAGCTTAAATACCTTAAGTGCCTGTGTTAGTTAATGAAAAGCCTTATTACCCAGTTTAAAGTTCAGTGGTAATACCCTTCACAGATTCAACTTAGCTCTAGTCATAATGAAAATATAGTTTGCATTCTTAGAACAGATAAGATTACTCATGTAAGCAGATAATACCCTGTACATAAGATTTAAGTAAAGAGAACATTGTTTTCACATGTTAGAATTAAGTTCATATTGGTGTAAAAAATTTTGTTTTAGAAGTGTGTTTTTAGCTGATTAGATGATTTATGGATTTAATCCCCTGTATTGGAGATCAGAATCCATCCATCCATCCATCCATCCATCCATCCATCCACCCACCCACCCATCCATCAATCTATCAGACCGAGGAAGAACAGCAGCTCCATCATCACCAACTGCTTCTACAGCCCAGGACAACAGAGCTCCATGCTGAGAAGCTGCTGCCCCGAACACTGGGACCTTATACCAGAGAGCTGCTGCTCAGAACTCAGGACTTTATGCCAAAACTTTTGGTAAGGACTTAAACTTTCTATACTCTTTGCCTTTGAGACTGACACTTTTATACAATAAAAACCCTTCTAGCAACCATCAACTACTCATGTCTCTTTGAGACCTGGAAATATTCCTGTATTCCCCGTTGAAACTTGACACCCAGCAAACAAAGAGCCAGCAAATCACAAAAGTTGATACCCAGAAAGTAAGTAGTGGTAGGCTAACACCTAACATGCAAGTATATAAAATTAATGAATTTGTGCATTTTTCTGCATTCTCAGTGTTCTTCCTGCAGCTTTTGTAATGCAAAGTCAAATCTCTGCCTCCTACTACTGGCCTTCTGGTCTCCACAAAAAAATGCCAAATGTGTGGATGATTATACACACATTCATTCATAAACTGTCCTGCCTGTTCCACCTCCCTGCTCTCTTTAGCTGCCAGGAAGCCACAAGTAAAATTGTCTCTCCCCACTAAGTAAGGTCTTCAGAGTTTATGAAATTTCTTGAAGCTTTGTGTCTTCATCTGATTATAGATTTGGAGTCAATAACTCATTAAAATCCTGAAGGAAACTTTTCCCAGTGAAGGGTCTGTGTCAATGTCATTTCTGACCCAGGGGCACACAGAATGCCTTAAGCTGTCTCCTGTGTTGTCCTTCCTTGCAGGTACCTGCTGACAGCTTCTGGTCAAATGGTTCAGGCAAGGCTGATAAGTTGTTTGCTCTCAGAGGTGCAGAGGAAGACATTGTCATTATTTCTTAAGGGCATTTGCCAGCCACACCTAAGGATAAGCTTGCAGGCTCACAATTTGCATAGTGGAAGAGTCTTCACTGTGGCCATGAGTGCACATGGTGCAGGATTTCATCCCAGCTTTGTGTGCATAGATTGCCTTCAAGCGAGATTGTATTTCAAGTGAGCATTCAAGTGAGCCCATTGCATTTTAGAGAGCTCAGATCTTGTTACACTGGTCAACTGAGAGCTTCATAATTCTGATAAAGCCTCATGGGTGGTATTTTGTGCTTAGGTAATATAAATGTGCTGGTATAGTGTACAGTCTTTTTTTTTTTTTTTTCCTACAGAAAATTGTGAGTTTGGTTTTGATCTGCAGTAGGAATATTATTTACATTGATAATCTAATTAATGTCAGTCACCCTCAGTTAAATTCAATTGTCTCATAGGAAAGCACTGATGACAGTGGCATTGCTTCCCCTCGATCTCTTTTTCCCCATCCTCTTCGTTTTGATCAATCCAACACCCTTGAGCATCAGACTTCTGTGACCTGTGGTCCTGTAGTTCAACTGGATCTACTTGCAAAACAAACTGCCTTCAAAAATTTGACACCAGAGATTTTCTGAGTTCATCTTTGATATCCAAATGTCATATATGAGCATCCCCCTTCAACACCCACACCTACAGAGCCCCCATGCATCACATCACTGTCACTGGGGGATCCTCGATGCTATTATAACACAAATAATAACACTTTGCTGATTAGGACATGAACTGATAACTTCAGGGGCCATCAGAAACAAAGTGGACAGAGTTAAATTAAAGAGGCACAATTAAACATTCACATGAACTTTCTTTGATAACACGAGATAGAAAACAATAGTGCAACATTCATTTGCTACATGTCCTCAGCTTCTTTTGCAGTCACCCCTTCTTTTTTTTTGCATTTAGACTATTTTTATTTATAAATATATATAGTATCTGTTACCTAATAACGTGCCATTCATCCAGAATGTTTCAGCTTCCCAGTCACTGCTGTATTTGACTACATTGCAGTATGGTACAAGCCTCCTTAGTCTGACCCGGAAAGAGTAGCACTTCCTTGGATCAAAGCCTTGCTCTCCAACACTGCAGCACTTAGAAGTTCTGGACTGAGAAAGAAGTTTTATCATTGTTAATTCTGGTTTTCAAGACAGTGCTTCAAAGTGCTGCACTCAGTCATGATCACAGCTAGGACAAGGGATAGGCCAATGCAAAACCTCAGAACCAAATATTAACTTCTCTGAGTTTTGAGGAATTCTGTTTCTTGACTGACTTTTGACTATTCATATCCATTCCTTGTTGTATGGTATTGAGTTGAGGGTCCTAACAATCATTGTATAGTGCACTATGTTACAGTTGCATATTTACAATACACAAAGACACTCCAATCCACAAAATATTTACAAGTTAAATTTGAGAATAGAAAGGTTTAAGTTAGTGAAATAATAATAATATTTGGAAATACTTAACAGCTAATTTGAGTAGAAATAAAAATCCCATGTAATTTATTTTTTATATACTATTTCAATAGTTTTTTGGTTTTTTTTTTTTTTGTCTTTCTTCTTTTCACTAATCTGTTTTCTGTTTCTGTCTTTCCAAACTCCTCTATTCTGAATGTATGCTTTTCCCTTAGATTTCCCTCAGTTCTTAGGGAGCTGCCTTTAACTTGTAAATTATTTCTGGCCTGGCAGAGACCCAGGGTTCTAAAAATCTAGATGTTTTCTTCTAGAAGCTATATTTGAAAATATAGGTTGTGAGAAAATTTGGAAACAACTGTATTTTATATTCTATGGATATGCTACTTCCAGCTCCTTCTACTGTTGATTAAAAATGTGATGTCCAACTGCTTTCAGTGTTGATTAAAAATGTGACATACAACTCACTTGCCACTCTTTGTCAAACTTGCTTTTGTACTGAAGCTCAAGTCTCAAGCACCATGCATTTCTCTCTGGTTTATTACAGCTTACAGTAACAGTGTCCTCTTCCCAGAAGAAGGTCACATTTTCTGGTGGACTGGGCTTTACTAAGAAGAAGAGAAACAAATTTTGCTAAGGCATCCTAAAAAGCACTTTACATTTAAAATAATTTTTTCCTACCTTGGCTCAATATTTCAGTGAGTAGTAAGAGAAAAAGGTGGATTTTCTTCTTGGAGGTTCTGCTTTTGCAGCTGACCTCCCTATTAAACATCAAAATGGAGCATGACACCACAACACTGTTCACCATTTCAGATGCCACATTCAAAGACAGTAACTCATGTCAGGAACCTATTGCAGCTACTTAAAGAAAGGACTTTGGTCTCCTCACACTCCCTGCAATCCAGACAAAGAAACAAGCTTCCTCTTGGGAAATGAAGTGACAAATTCAGTTCTACAAAACCTCCAAGAGAGACTTTTACAGTTGCTGGGGGCTATGTGGGATATGGTGGGGTATCTGCAAAAGCCCTGGGCTATCTATGCACAGCTGAATCTGCCCCTCACTGTTTTCAGAGGGTCTGAAGACAACTCCATGGCTTGACCTACACAGCTGGTAAGTCTTCAGCAGTGTGAAATAAAGGGCTGAAAAGAGTGCTACCTGCTTTCTCAATCCTTCTAGTTGCCTTTTTGTATTATGAAAACTCTGCCTTCCTAATTTAAAGACTTCAGTCTGATCCTTGATATTTGTCCTTTGTTACCTAAGATTTTGAAATTAATTTTGTTATTGGTGGCTGTTTAATAATGAAAATTTGAGGACCATGCTGCAGTTTTCCATAATTTAACAGTTTTTGGTAAAATTAGGAGATACAAAAGTATTCTCAGTTTGATGCCTTGACAGGTTTGTGTTTAATCTCTTTTGCTAAAACATTATCATTAAATTTGAAATATGTTTTTCAGATAATTCTCCACTGTATATCTCTTGTGTGATTTCTATTAGAAAAAAATCCCTACTTTTAATGATGTGGGTATGTGAAATTCCAGAAGCTTATATATTTAGTATTTTCATTTGGATTTTGAAACTGTATTTTGGGACAAATCTGACTGTCTTATCTCATTTGATTGCAGCTGCACACAGCCTATGTAACTGCAGGGAACAAAAATCAGCATGAAATAACTGTAGTTTTGTTTTGACGTGCACACTACAGTAATAATATTTTATATGCCATATAACTGATTTCTTCTCTAACACAGAGAACTAGAAAATCTGCCAAAGTAGTCATGATTTTTCATACTTACTGTAAAAATCAGCTTTTAATTTTTTAAAAAAAAATTCTTCACTTCCGTTGCTGTTCCTGATAGAAATGGCAAGGGTAGGTCCTTCTGTCTTAAAAAGACATCCAGAATTATAATCTTGATCCAATAAATAGGTGGTACATGGCTTCCAAACTTTGTCCTTGCCTTCACTAAATCTGTAAATAAAATAATCTTGGTAAATGGAAAACTTAACAATTAAAACAATTAATTAATTTTTATACTGCTCTCTCTTTTTTATTTCTTTTTTTCATTTTTTCAAATGCTACACTGAGGAAAGTCTGAGCATGGTTTTTCTTGAAGTGACAAATTTCACAGTGGTGTGAGGGAATTAATCAGCCAAACTACCCAAATTCCAGCCTTGGGTTTTGATGCAGTCTGAAGTAATCAAGTTTCATTCTTGCTGTTGTTTTCCAATAAGAGTGACTTGCTCAAACAGATGCTCTCATGATCCTGTTTTCAGGACTGTACTGTGAAAAGTTCTTCCATGGATATGACCCAGAAATAAAAGAAAAGTACTATGATTGTCTTGAACTAAAATATTACACTTCTGCTAGTCAGTAATGATGGTAGTTAATAAGGAAAATATACACACCTATGTGGAAAAAACACTTTCAGTGGTGTAATTAGCCTTAACATTTAAGCACAATGATGGAAGAGGGACAAATCTTTCCTATCATGTCTGTTGTGACTGATTACTCACCAGGTTTATTGATTTGTACACTTCTGCAGGTTGTGAATATAAATAGGTTTAATGCTGGATATTAACAAATGTTAGAAGCATTTCTAGTTCACAGAAGACTCAAATGGACTTTAAGATTTCATTCTCCCTAAGTAAATGCTTTAACAAGAGAGGAATAGGCACTGACAATACTCACGTGTAAAAAAATGACACATTCTCATTATGGAAAAGCTCTCTTGTTGCCCATGTGATCTGCATCTTCTCATTGTTGAAGTTGATGATCGTGGTGTTGATGGCATTTTTCTCACCTGCTCAGGACATTTACGGAGAATACGATTTCAGGAGTGAGTATGAAAAGCATCCCTTGACATTATTAGGCAGTCAGTATTTCTAAGATATGTGTGCAATAGGCTCAGATGATCACAAAGTCAGAAGACATAAGAACATCCAAAATACAAGGAAATAAAGTAGAATAGCTTAGAGAAGTTTGAAATTAGAATTTCAAAATAATGAAATGAAGGCATGCACAGTGACATGAGAAAGAGATTTGGACACATGTGGTCCCGGGACCAAAAAGTGTAGAGTGGGCTCCATTGAGGCACTGAATAAGGCCTATACCTTGAGGACAACTTTCCCCAGAACACCTGCTGAGGAAAACTGTTTGGGAACTAACACTACAGGGAATGTCTGTGTAAACTCTCAGATGTTGGCTGTAAGAAACAAGGAACTAACACGGGAAATACAGACCAGTCAAGACCCAGAGGAACACAGAGCAGATCAGCACAAGTAGATGTATTGCATATTTGATGTCCATTCCACCCTAAATACAAGAACAACCATTTAATGTCCTTTGACTGCAAGCAGATATTATTTCCTCTCTGATCATCTCGTTACTGTTCTTGCTAGGGACAGAGGATTCCACAATCAGACACTGAAGATAAACCTGATATTGAAGAAATGGAGAAATTAAGAAAGCAGAAGGATTAGAAGTCTATTCTATATTTTAAAAAATTATTTATTTTGCATTCTATAAGATGTGAAATTGTGTTTACTTGAGTGAATAAAGAGGAAGAAAATATATCAGCAAGAAACAATTTGAAGGTAAAATTTTCAGACTTCTCTGTCCAGCTGTGAAGTGTCTAACACTAAAAATCTTTGTTGGAATATTCTTGTCTAGAAGGAGAATAGAAGATTTTAGCTTTGATTGCTGTGTGCATTTTATGCTCCTCTGGACTTTTGAAGGGGTTTGAAATTTTAAAATATTTCTTTATGAGCTATTTATCATATCCAGCCATTCTGATTACTTCATGGGAATCAAGAATAACTATTCTCATGGTTGCTATTTGTTGCTCTGTAATCAACATGAAGAATGTGAGACGTGGGTTCGAGTAAGAAATTTGCCTATTTTCACGCCTGTATCTGTGTTTTTGTGCTTTATGACTACTCTAATTAGAACATTTTTATGGAAGTGTTTTTGTACTGTAACACATAGTCTTGTCAAAACCATTCAAGGCAGTTATGACAAAAATCCAGGACACACTGGGCCTGTACCTTCAGGTTTCTGCTATGTGAGTCATGGAGCTGTGGAAAAAAGATTCTGCTCTTATTTATGAAAAGGACTTGAAACTACCTCCTCCATCTTTTACCTCATGCATGCAAGCTTGTTTTATATTGTTTTCTCAAACAGAAAATCTTGTTTACATGCTGAGGCAATAACCAGAAGTGAAAAATCTTAAAAAGTGTAATAAAGTGGAGTTTATCCAGCCAGTTCTACCTACCTCTGTTGCAAAAAAGTACCTACAAAGACTTCAAGCTCTTTGTAATTCCCTTCTGCAGGTCTAAGAGATGATCTTTTACTAAATCCACTAAGAAATAAGCAGGCAAAGTGCCTAATAGTGGATACTTGGTCTGTGATTACATTAGCATATTTTAATTTTTGTGGACTGCTTTAGCATGGTTGTGCTGTGCAGTACATAGTGTAAGTGAAATCCTTTACTTCTTGGACTTCGATTTTCTGTAAAATAAAATATAAAAGTAGTTTAATGTATATTTAATGTGTATTAAGTGTATAATTGCATGTTCTCCATTCTTATTTAAAACAGACATCATAAAAAATCCTGAGATATTTAAAATATATACTTCCTACTTTTGGATAATTAGTCTGATTGCCTGTATTTTCACTTTGAGAAACTGATCATGCTTCTAATGATCATGCCGCTAATGATCATGCTTCAATTATGAAAATAAGAGCAGGAAGAGTACTTGACTTCTTAATTACATATTTTCAAGGGTAATTAATTTCAAAATTAATTTCTGATGTTGTTTCTATGTGTACAATAGTTGGGAACAATGGCAGAAAGCAAAACACTCTTTGTAGGGCCTATTTTTCAATCTTCCACTAGCCCAGGCTGCTCAGAGCTCCATCCAACTTGGCCTCAAACAATTCCAAGGATGGGGCATCCACAGCTTCTTCGTGCAACCTGTTCCAATGCTTCACAACCCTCACAGTAAAGAATGTTTTCCTAATATCTAATCTAAATCTAATCTTTCATTTTAAAGCCATCGCCCCTTTTCCTGTTGCTGCAGCCCCTTACAGAATGTCTCTTTCCATCACAATTGATCTGAGGTCTTCAGTCAACTTGGTCACAAGGACTGTACAGGTACAGAAAAAAAGAAGAGGGAAAAAGAAGCTTATAACATAAATACAGAACACCGTAACAGAGGCAAGGAGAGGAAAAGCTTGTTTTAAATTTCTCAAAAAGGGAAAAACTGCAGTGCTAGGAGTTTCATCCCTCAAAGTTCAGGACATTAAAACAATATTATAATGCTTATTCTTTGTGAATTGATTTTATCTTACTGGGCAGTATCGACAATTTTTTTTCTTTTTTTGCAAATTATATTTCTGGGGAAATTTCTAGAATTAAGATGGATAGCACTGGTTCATTAATTGTGAGAGAGAGCACACAGAAGTTGCTTACCCAAAATTCTTTTACACATCTGACAATAAATGTGCTGACAAAATTTAGACTAATTTTGTCTCTCAAATAAGTTATCTATGCTTGGGAGTCTCCTTGAATCTGTGACTACATATCCTACAACCTGCCAGCAGAGAAGGAAAGATTTGGTAAAGTGTTAATTCAGAGGTGAAGACTAAATCTTGGGTTTGGCAATGAACATTTTTTGTATGGCAAAGAATATCAGTTTGACTCCATTCCTGCAGTGATTTATCCATGGACCTGAGTAGTTAACTTCAGCAGGATTGGTCAGATTGAATCAACTTAATATCATAAATCAATATGTCTAAATCAGAACCTTTTTCTGCAAAAAATCCCTACGTATTATGAATTAAAATGCTGGGATTTTAACATAAAAGTATAAACTCCAACAACTGTAGTTATTTATGTACTAAAATGGAAAGCAATATATTATTAAATTATTTAACAATAAATAGAAAGTTAATTGAAATGGAATAAAAATTATGATAAACCATCTGGTGGTATATACATATTCTTTCCAGTGTTCTAATTTTAAAGAATTTCATAAGAAATCAGCTTCAACATAATTAACTAGGTATGTAGGACAGAATCTTACCAATCTTTTATCATTAAAGACTTTGTTTTCAGAGCTTTAGTCAGAGAAATTTTCTTCTTTGCTTCCTAATTTCATGAGTTTTGAAGCCTTTTTGAATGTAGTTTGAGTTGTATTTTTTGTAAATGTAGAGTAGGTATTTGCATGTATCTTTTCAAATTATAACATGTATATTTTGTATAATTTAAATTTCAATATGAAGGCATGCATAACCTTAGTGAGTTTCTTTAAAGTTTAGATTAAACTGACACCAAGTCCTCTGGGGATATATACAGTTTATCTGAAATATGTTTTTTTTCTTTTTGATGATGTTTCCCTTGCCATCGACTGAAAAAATGTTTGGTTTTAAGTATAAACCTATATTTCTGCAGGCAGAATAATTTTGTATCTTCTGTTAGCGGAAAGAGAATAGAGGAGACCATTTCTCTCCCTCTGTTTTTGATGGAATTTTTTTGAATTCAGCTGTGACATCATAGATCATTCTCAGCTGATATGTCAGCTCTCCCACAGTAATTACAAATATTTAAAGTCTTCTAATTATGATCCTGGAGGCATACAATACACCAAAGCAACTCATTCATAAGTATTCTTTCTATTATAATAATGGATAGATGAAAAGGTCAAAAAAGGTTTTGAGTAGGCAGTCCCTGGGCTAAAAGAGAGTGGCACAACTTTCTGTCAGAGGATGTCAGAGGTCTACCCAGGTATGCAGCATACTGCAGGACACTGCAGGAGCAGTGCACGGGAACAAGAGTTTCAGGGAAAATTATCCAAGCCTACACCTTCCTTAAAACCAGACAGGTTATTACCAGAACTGGTAAAGTTCTGCACAAGACTTGAACCTCACCTAATTCTCCTCAGGACAGAGAAGAATGGAAAATACCACTATGGTGTGTGGAGAAAATAGTTCTACAGGGAAAAAAAAAAAATTCCTTGAGTAAAAAATTATGCAGATACAACCATGAGCAAGAATATGAGCAAGTTCTTTCCACTCCCATTCTATTTTTCAAAGTTTATTGCTGAGAAAAAATACTACTGAAAGAGAACATGTAAAAAGGTTAAATGTCATGGAACAAATTTTTAAAAAAAGAAAGAGAGAGACAGAATATCAATCTTCAAAGATAACAGAATGAAACATGTATATACTGGAACAGTTGCAACCTCATTGATGCATAACAAAGAAGAAAAGCCACTTTTGATTTCCTTTTACTGACGAAACCTGATAACTAACCACAGTACACTGTACAGGAACTACTGGAGAACAAGACCCAGATCTGAACCTATAGTCTTTATCTGCCCTTACTACTACTGGTGGATGAAGGACAGTTTCATTTTTTTAACAGGAGCAAATGTAGGCAGAAGTGCCATTTGTGCACAAGACTGCTGAATTGAACACATGGGCCAGAGAATGACTAGGAAACATCTTTTCAAGAAGACAAAGCAAGTGAAAGTTTTTCATAGACATTTTGAGACAAGGTATAATTCTTATAGCATAATTCTTAGAATCTACCACATAGAGTGCTTTGGGGTTTTTCTCAGAAAATCACTGATTATTGTCAGGCATCCCAACACTGCATAGAATAAGCATCACAACCCTAATTTTTGAATTTTGTTTCACAGAGACATGCCATCAGCAGTGCATGGCTATAGATGATTGCTGTCTCAGGGCAGGGAAGTCACCTTCCCTCACAGGACAGCCAGTGACTCACAGGGACAATTAACTCTGGGGAATCAGGTGGTGCAGCATTATCAAAAATCATATTTACTATATGTTTGACAGAACAGAGAGCTGACTTAGAGGTTGATAGAATGAGATCATCAAGAATTTATTCTTCCTTATAAAATGAATGTCAGGGAACTTGTGGGAAATTAATTAGAGTGAAGATTTTTGATGTAGGTGTTGAGCATTATGTTTGATTTCTCTAATGGCATTGCAGACAAATACCTAAAACAGACATTTCTTAGGCAGCCAAACAATTTTTCTTTAATAATTTTGCTGAGTAATAGTATTTTTATCTTGATGTTTTCTCAGGAGCAAAGTATTGCTGATCTTTTCCCACAGTGTTCATTCTTTCAGAGTACTAAGTGCAGAAGCCTTACCTTGAATGTGTTTTATCCTTCTTTGTTCAGTGAAGGCTAGTCTTTTTTGCAATCTACTCTGTTAGAAAACTTTCATGGAAATCTGTTATTGTTTGTTTTTTTAGGAGAACATTTTAATTTCTGCTGGATATTAATTTTTGTTTGGGTCAATCTTCTAATCAAAAAACCACTGAATATTGTAACACATGAGGTAGAAAATAAACAGAAATATTGCTAGCTGATATATCAATTTCTAAATAAATATATGGGAATTTGAACTTACCAGAAGATTGTGACTGAGAAGCCACAAAGTTGCTCAGTATGAAGATCATCAAATATGCTTGAAAGATGAGTCTCATGGTTAGAATGATACAACAGACTGTGAAGAGATGAATAATCATAATCTCTGGATTTACTCTTTGATCACTTTATACCAGATGCTGGAGGGAAGTGGAGGAAATGACTACAGCAAATAAAAAAATGGCTTATCTGTAGCTACAAACAAAACAGAAGTGCAGGGCCTTCTTTATACAATGTAAAAAAAAAAAAATTCTCAGAATATGAGTATATCTTTTTCCAGCTTTATCTTCTTACAGCTCTATCAATCAGAGGAGACCATAACCCTGCTGCAAATGAGGATGAGGTAGCTGTGCAGAGGTGTGACCACACAGAATCACAGAATCAATCACAGTCACAGAACAGGCAAGGCTGGAAGGGACCATAGTGGGTTGTCTGTTCTCATCTCCCTGCTCAGGCAGGCTCATCTCAGAGCACATGGCATAGGATTGTGTTCAGGTGATTCATGAATATCTCCAGTGAGATACACCCTTTCTGGACAATCTGTTCCAGTGCTCGGTCACCGTCACAGTAAAGTTCTTCCTCATATTCAGGTAGAATTTTCTGAGCATCAGTTTCTGCTCACTGCCTCTTGTCCTGTTGCTTGGCACCATCCCTTCAGATACTGACAGACATTGCTGAGGTCTCCTCTCAGCCATCTCTTCTCAAGGCAGAACAGGCCCAGCTCTCTCTGCCTTTCCTGTTGAGATGCTCCAGTCACCTTATCCTCTTTGTCACCCTCTGCTGGACCCTCTCCAGGAGATTAACATCTCTTGGGCTGGGGAGCCCAGAACTGCACACTCCAGGTGGGACCTCACCAGAGCTGAGCAGAGGGGCAGGATCACCTCCCTCGAGCTGCTGGCAACGCTCTTCCTTAGGCATCCCTGGACACCACTGGCCTTGGCCCCAAGGACACACTGCTGGTCAGAGACAGCTCGATGTCCACCAGGACCCCCAGGTCCTTCTCCTCAGAGCTGCTCCACAGCAGGTCAGCCCCAGCCTGTGCTGGTGCCCAGGGTTATTCCTCCCCAGGTACAGGACCCTGCAGTTGCCTTTGTTGAATGCCAGATAGTTCTCTGACCCTCTCTTCAAGCTGCCGAGGTCCTTCTGAAGGGCTGCACAGCCCTCTGGGGTATCGGCCACTCCTCCCGGCTTTGTGGCATCAGAAAACTTGTTGAGGAGATACTCTGCCCCTTCATCCAAGTCATTGACAAATTAGTTAAACAATATTTGGCCTAGTATTGAACCCTGGGGAACACCACTAGTGACAGGCCTCCAACCAGACCCTGCACTATTGATTATGACCCTCTGGGATCTGCCATTCACACAGTTCTCAATTAGATCATTTTTTCCTAGCTGGTCTTGAGCTTTTTCTGTGCTTGCATCAGAAAATGTACAGTAACCTTCTTCTCATGCAAGGGGCTCTCTTGGGCAGATGATCAAGTCAGTCACTGTGCATGTTAAGTGCCCTGGGCACACACATTATGCTGCCTGAAACCCTTGAACTACATTTTGCTGCAAATTTCTCAAGACTAGAAACTTGTCTGTCATTCCTGGTACTAGGTATGGATGGCTGGGAGTACACCTAGAAGTGATGCCATGAAGTTTTTTAGGCTTCTTTTCATTTCCCTTAGATCCCTACCTAAAATGTTCACTGTCCATTTTAACCCAGCAGCACTGTTTGTCCAATGAGACATTTTTCAGACATCATCAAAATCTGCGTGTCCCAAGAAGACCCATTAGGTCCCTGCATTGATCAAGTTCCTCCAGGGAGTCATTAATTCCTGGAACTAAAGTAACAAGCAACACAAAAGTTAAATACTAAACTAGGTCGTAGGCGAAAGTTAATGGAAAGCTAATGTCACTCATGGTTTCCACAGTCAGCATTGCAAAAGTCAGTGAGATAAACAAAGGCAAAGGTCCAAATTCCTCTGGTTCCTCAGCACATGACAACTTCCACATGTCCTCATTTAGGTTAAAAACACATTTTTCTTCCAAAAAAAATGAGTCTTATCTGTCTTTAGAGAAGATGTGAGTGTGATGGAGCCAAATTTGTCCCTTTTTGTTTTTCACCCAGGTAAAATACACCGGACTGCAGAGCTCCTAAGGTAGCTTATTGTTAGGAGAGAAGGGATAGAGGAAGATAACAAACAAAGAAAAGATATCTAAAATACCTTCTGGATTATAATAATTTTGATTTTGATACACTACATATAAAACAAGTTCGAATTCTCAAGCAAGAACACCACATTTTCACCTACCTTTTCCTTATACCATGTATGCTTGTACCACAAGTAATTATCCCTCCCATCAGCCTTGTCTTCTTTTTCATATACTGAGGTCAAACAAAAATAAGTTTAAAAAAAAAAATCTCTCTTTTTACTACTTTGGAACCCAGACTGAGGGCTGAGGTGCTGGGGAATAAAAATGGCATCTGGGTCAAGCAAACTGATGTATAAAGCTGTGGCATTGTTGAGCTATTTTTGCTACTGCTGAGAGAAATATCAGATTTAGCACTAGGGGGATGTAGGGCTTTGGCACCTCCCACCTCCCCCTCATGCAGGCAGATACTGGCCCAGAACCTGCCTTAGGTTTTGTTTACTGGAAGGCAGCTCTGATTACCTGATTTGATTTTTTTTCCTTGATCCTAGTCCATGAACTGAAAAGCTGCAATTGATACCATAAGATCTGTTCTGGATAACTTTTTCTGCCTGCCTGCAGGAGTGTGCTTGATTAACTTGCCCATGTCCTCTGGGTCATCACTCTCAAGAAGACAAGGACAGAGCATTGTCACAATGTGGCCCCTTTTTGTGGTCCACACGTAGTGCGGTGTTGGATTGTTTGGCCTGAGAAAACAAGATTCATCCTGCAACTTCATGCAGGAATAGGGAAAGCAAATGGTGAGGGTGAGCCAAAAAGTAGCAGCCAAGGCTTCTGATGCTGATTGCTGGAAGAGAAAATTCTTAGCAAGACACACAGAGGATGAGAACAATCCAAGTAATGTAAGCAAATTAAAATAAGCCCTTTTGACTTCACTTTTAATTTTGGATCAAACTGCACAAACAGATCTTGGCACTCTGCCAGTTCCTCTACCCACAGCAGCAGCTCTTGGGTGGCTGCATTTGCCAGCTGCAACTTTCAGCACCCTCACTAACTTTCATCAGTTTCCTTCCTCTCTTTTTATTCCCCTTTGTATAATTTCATGGGTGATGTTAAATGGGTCTTGGATCACCACATAGTTCAGCAAAGCAAATTGTCCCAGTTTAGTGTTTTTCTTCACTTATAGCCAAAACAACCAATAGTCTGTGAGTAATTTTCCTTTACTGTTACTTATTTATTCATGGCCTTGCTCACAGCCTACACATAAAGCCCTTAAAAATAGCAAGATTATCTCTTTTTGCAGAAATGACGCCTTTTAATTTTTAACATTAACAGGTTGTGATTTCAGTGCGCTTTGAGTGAGTGGGATAAAGGGAACAATGAACCATTTATATAAAATAGTGAACCCCATCACTCCATGACAAATAAGTTCAGTCAACTTGAGACAGTGCAGCCCATTGTTGTGACAGAAGAACCTGATTCCCTGTTTTAATATGCTGCAAAACGCATGTGTAAAGATCTCTACTGTATACTTTGAACACATCTTCTACCTATGGGAAAAGACTAGGAGAGCAATCTTCAAGTGTTCCTGGAATTTTTAAAATTCACACTCTTAAACAATGACTTCAAAAAAAGTCATTTTGTGGTCTGTCCTTGTATCATCATGGCTTGGCTTTTCATAGGTTTTTTTTTATGAATGACAGGAAGCAAGTGAAGGCAAAAAGCCAAGCAAAGATGACAGGCAGACTGCATGGACAAGCAAAGAGCTACTATCTAAAATCAGACATGAAATGGATTCCACACACAAAAGGTGGAATCTGGTTGATCTTTCAGGGACAGAGTTAGAGAAGTCAAGGCCAGGATGGAGTTGAATCTTTTAAGGGATGTGAAGGGCACCAAGAAACAACCCACAACTGTATAAAGAGTAAAAGGAGGATTAAGGAAGACACAGACCAGCTGCTGAATGAATCTCATGCTGTGCAGGGCCTTTGCCTACACAATGGAAGTTCTTCTCTTAGTTAATGTCTGGTACCAACATTGCTCCCATATAAATTTCAAATCCTTACCTAAAAGAATAAGCATGCTTGATAATTACAAAAAAAAAAAAAAAAAAAAAAAAAAGTATCAATAGAAATGTTCCATCAACAACCAAAAAATGTAGTCTTTAAAAAATAGACCAGAATAGAATAAAACAGAATAGAACAAAATATTTCGATTGGAAGGGATCTATCTAGTTAGAATGACCACTTCAGGGCCCACTAGAAATTACAACCTGGTATTAAGGGCATTGTCCAAATACCTCTCAAACACTGACAGGCTTGGGGCATTGACCAGCTCCTTATAAGAACAGTCTGTTAAGTGTTGGACTTCCCTCTCAGTAAAGAAATATTTCTCAATGTCAACTTTGAACTTAAAGCAAAAAAAACCAACAAAACCAACAAATAAACAAAATTAATCAAACAAAAACACCAATAAAAATAAGAAATGTGTTGGCTGAAGTTAAACATCTTTTGTATAAATAAGAAACAAGCAAGGACCTCTACAAAATTAATAATTGAATAGTTGAAGTTATATAGCACTGAAATATAATTGAAAAAAATTAATAAGTAATATAAAACTTTTTTTTTGGATGGGACTACCTGTTTCATTTAGAAAAAGTCTTTCGTTATTCCATTTAATGGCATATGTTCCTTTTCTTATTACATTGCTTTGTTAAATTTTATCCTTGTATGTATCCTGAAAAACGTTTGTAACAAGTAATATATTTTGTTCTTCAAGAATTGTGCTTTTGTTTTCTGGGGAAGAAAATAATGAAATTACAAGTTCAGGGATGCATCCTCAATTTTGAAAGTATTTTATATCAAATGGAAACCTGACAGTCATTTAATTTCAATTCTCTTTTCCCATCTATTTATGTCAATGTCACATGTTGTGTCCTTCAATTAAAAGTCAAAATGGCCAAAGTAAATTTTGCCATACGGTCTATAAAACAATCTGTAGAAGACAGAGTAGTTGTGTACAAGTAAATTTATGAAGACCTTTTGATTGCATAGTCCTTAAGACTATGTAAGATTAGGATTCTCATGATTTAATAGGCATGAATATACATTAATAATAAATAAGACCATATAAATACATAATTGCAGTATTACAGCCCTTAATGCTAGGAAAGATTAGAGGCCAAATATAGTTTCTGTGGGTTTCAGTTACTCTCCTTTGAAGAACTCTTCTGCTTCCATCTGCCATGATGGAGTACTTTGACCTATTTTTGAGATTTTCAATCCTCTGGCAGATTCCTTTTCAAAACACCCAATACATCTGCCCTTGGTCTTTCCTGGTAAAAGGTGGGGCTCCTGTCATCCTGGAACAATTGCATTGCAGGTGAGGGGCTTTATTCATGTTCCCTAAAATGGTAAATATGCTGAGAGGGATACAATGGGAACTGATAATGAACATACATATATGGGAAAAAGATCTGACTTGTTAAAGAATAAATAAGCTGTAATAGGCAGGAAACTATGGTGGATTACATGGGAAAAGATAACACCTAAATATTCATTTTGGAATACACTTCTGGAAGAAAACATATTTTACTAAAATCTAGGTACCTTTCCTACACCTAAAGAAAAAAGTAAAACAGGAGACAACAAGAAACTTCACACTAGTCACTGGTGTTTCCTTTACTAAAAAGAAAGAAAAAGTAATCCTTCTTTATCCCACCATAGAGTCCTCACTTGTTGAGTGCAGCGGGCAGGAGACCACATCAGGAATATGTCTGGGAATTATTTAATCTTTCTGAGTTTCAACTCCTTTGGAATACACCCGACAAAACATACAAAGTAAAGTGGGCAAACACCTCTTAGAAATCACAGCATGAATGGAGAAGATCTGATGGTTAAATAATTGTTTCAAAACTGGATCATAGCCTCTCCCATAAGTTACTTACCAACTGGGGCAGCACTATGGAAATCCTGTCTTTCAAATCATGACAGAAAGAGCATTGTTTCTGAAAATCAACTTTAATGTCCCACACACCGTGCACTGACCTATCTACTGCAGAGATTCATGAGTATCACTGTCACCTTTTCAGCTCCTGGAGTACATAGTGGCATTCTGTTCTAATGTAGGAATCTCATGTGAAACCTGAGTCCAGTGAAAGATAAAATGTTAGAAAGGATATGGGAGGAAAAGAATAAGATTTGGTCTTGATTTGATTCTGTGTTTGAAGGGAATAGATACTGTCCCCAAGGGTGACATGTGAGGGATAAGACTGCAAGGAGAAGAGGTGACAGCCAAAAAGGTTTTAGCTGCAACATGTGCACCATCTCTAGGGCACAAAGAAGATGGGGCACCAGGCAGGCACTGATTTCATGCTTATGTCCTCTGAAGGTGTTGAAGGCTCCTGCCCATACTGCTGAGTCCCAAATCCTCAGGAAACTCCATGAAATGCATGCTGGGATTTCCAGCTGGTTTCCCTCCCCCTCCTCCCCTGACTGCTGCAGACAGTGATGGGGAGGAGATAAGGATTCAGTTTAAGAGCTCTTCCGGAGGAACATCTGCACATGCTGTTATATAGGAGATACTGAAAGTAAGATAAGGACATTAAGAATTATTTTTTCCATACCACTTTTAGTTTCTTTTGAATGCAGTTACTTTCCTATATTATGACTAAATGCAGTTGGATTTTTCTGCTGTTGAGTGCCAAATTTATGTGATTATTGAAGTAGATCCATTTAGTTGTTTACAACTATTTAGGATATTCATTGGAAAAGGACAAGTGACAGGCTGTTCCTGCAGGCTTTTGTACAACTGCAGTCATGCAAGCTACAGCAGCAAACCAAGGCTCATAGCCTTTCAGAGAGATGTTAGCTTCAACATGCACTGACATAGCCTTGAAGAAAGCAAACACCATCAGATTTTACCCATTGCTGATATGCTGGTATTTCAGAAACTTGCCAGGTGGAGGGTGTGTTGAAACAGACTAAATGCTTTCCACACTTACTGTCTGTGCTCCAATTAACAGCAAAAACTTGTGGCATCTGGAAGAAAACATTTTATTGTTTTTAAAAAGAATTCAACAGTGTGAAATAATGCTAGACTGAGTAGTCAATAATCTCAGGATGTACTGAGATGACTGCAGATTCTTATCTATGAAAAACATTTTAATCCTTGGCTCAGGTATTTGTTTTGAAAGACACAGGTACCGTACTCATTTCATTCCTCAGTTTATTACATTGAATTCTATATTTTTTTTAGGTAAGAAAAAGCTGCCCAGAAATTATAGCATGAAAAAAATTCCATTCTTTTGAAACTACTGAGCAAGGAATTTTGGAAACATAATTTTTGAACTGGACCTGATCTCTGTTGGTATTTTCTTATTGAGAATTTTTATTTGCTTTCTCATATCATGACAGTTCTTATCCCACATGGACTTTGACTGAGAATCATCACTTTTCACTTCTAACATGCCTAAATTCAATCACAGAAAGATCTGCATAGCTGGTACTTGGAACTGAGCCCTGTGTACCTATGATACACCAAACAGTTCATTCTCATTTTCATAACAGATTAAATCTCTCGTAACTTTCTACTCCTGAAAACTCTGACATTCCACCACTGTTTTTGGCACTGTCCTAAAAATATTCCAGACTGCAAACACTGTTTAAATATATTTTAGTGCTCTTGAGTTTAATTCTTGGACAAAATATGATAAAATCAAAGATACTTTGAACAGTGTTTCCTTGACCTTGAAATCAGGTTTTGAATTAATCTAATTAAGATTAAAATCAGAAAATATTTTAGACCAGTCACAGGGCAGTGCAGGAATCAGAATATGAGAGCAGGGAACTGTGAAGGAGAAATGTGCAGGGAACTGAATCTCCTTATGCTACTGTTGCTCTCAGGAAAAAATGCGCCTCAGTCACAGTGGTGGATTTGTACCCCTGACTGAATCTAGGAAATACAAACAGACCCTTTTGTGTAAACAGTGCAGTGTGCTGTACAAGAAGCATTTGCTACAGATGGCAATAATCCTTAATTTTCCAGTGTGTTGAAGAGGAATGGGTTTTGCAGGAGTATAAGGCATGGGAAGGGCTTTTTAATGGTACTAAAACTTTGAAGGACCCTAAGAAGAGCTATAGATTATCTGTTAAAGTTTATCTAGAACAGGTTTGCTCTGAAGATTGTTATCTGCACTGAGCAGCAAGCAGGGAGCAGAGATCCCTGACCTTGCAGACCAAGGAGACACCTACAACATGTCATTTGAAAAGAGAAACAAAGCCTTCAAGTTTTGTTCTTGCTCTGGGAAGATCGTACTCTTTATTTTCTTCACTTCTCCACCCAATTATTTTAGCATCAACTGTTGTGAATGTGCCCTCCAGAACAGGCATATTTCCACTTTAACTCACCCTGTGTTTTACGAAGGGTGATTTCGATCTGACTAACAGCAAGTACTTTTCATGAAAGCCTGCTGTGATTCTTAAAACAAGCAGTCAAGGCACCCTAGCAAGGGCCCACCTCTCTGAAGCATTGCTTGAGGCTGTCCAGGAAGGAGCAGAGCTTCTTCTCTAGCAGCAGGCTGGTATGAGGGCCATCACTGCTGGGGCGATCAAGGGAAATCACATTTTCCAACAGCGAGCGATAGCTGGGAAAGCCTCCAGCATCTGGCAAGATAAATGCAAGTGTGTTTGGACTCTGATGGGTCTCAATGGGGCTTTAATAAATGAAAACTACTGAAAATTTGCCAGGTATGATATAAATTAACTAAAATATCAAAAGTGAGGTTTTCTAATACTCACGGAAGAAACATGAAATGATCACTTTTTATAACGTACCCAAGAGACTGTCCCCTTTATGTTAAAAAGAGAAGCCTTTAAGGTGTCCTTACACACCTGACTTTCCATATTCTATCAATATCCTCTTGAATCAGTTTTTCATTTGGAAACACACATAATAAAGCTATTTGTGTCTTGCAGACAACAGAGGAGGGAAGACAAGCCAACTGTGAACCCCGGCTTTGGTCAATATTCCTACTGACCATTTCCTGCTGGATTATGGGGGCTGCATTCTGAGCCCTGTTTCTGTCCTTCAGCTCAGGGGCTGGTTGTCCTTAAATATTACTGAGTTCTTTCCAGAACCCAGTTCTGAGACTGAGTTCTTTCCTAATGTTTCTATATTCTCGATTATGTGTGTCTGTGTGTGCACTCACAGGCACATCTGTATGTATAGCTTCCATATAAATAAATGCATAAATACATGTGTAAACTATCTTCCATAACAGATTATTCATATGTAGGAATATGAACATACTCATGCATTTTATTATATTACCCTGGGATGAATCAGACACTTATAGTTCAGATTTCTGGATCCAATGAAATCTGATTTCAAAAGAGATTTCAGTGCACCCCTCAGAAAATTGCATAATTAATATCCTCCACTGTCCTGAAAGACTGATATGGCAATTAATCTGCCTTCCTGGCTCACTCCCTTCTGTGATGTGCGAGTGTTGAACACAACCAAATGTGTTGGTTTGCATTTGTAAATTATATACACACAGCAAGTGAAAGAACTTTCATTGTGTCAGGAGTCACTATCTATGCTCCAGTGCTTTCAGGTGATCATCTTTATACCGTCAGCATGACAGACTAGACACAAAACTGGTATTTTTTCCTCAGGTTTGACCAGATGGGAAGCAGTAGCTGACAAGAGTCCTGACTGTGCCAGAGGAGGTCTCAGGGAAGCTGTGCCTCTGTCCAGTGGTCCTTGAGACCTCAGCCAGTGTGGGGTCAGGAGCAGCTCTGCAGGGGCAACAGCTCCAGCTCTGCACTCAGGCTTCAAACTCAGCCTCTTCCACGGGAGGACACAGCCATGTGAACACATTTTCAAGTGTGAGAAGGGGGATGTACTGTGTGGGGATAAAGTCCTCCACAAACTCCTCAAGAGAACAGAATCTATTTAAGTTAACACTCAGCTGTCACTGCTTAAGATGTTGGACTAATGAGTAGCAACTTGATGGATCTCAAGTGTGGATGCTCTGGGGAATACAGGGAAATAAGATGGCTCTGAATGCCTGAAAAGTTGAAAACCAGATAAATTTTTTAAATCAGCATTTGATTTCATGCAGAGCTGAGCTGAAAAGTGTGAAACAGCCAGGCACAGGCATTGAAAAAGCAGAACCAGCTCCAGCTCTTCTATTTTAGCAACACCAGCAAAGCCACAGTTATCTGTATTTCACCTTGTTAAATTACTCTAGTGCTCTGTATTGTCCTGTATTTTATTTCAGAATTAAATGAAGCACAGCCTCCTTTAATTCTTTCCATCAATAAGGGGTTCAATATTTCTTAAAAAATTATTGTAGATATTACATTAGCAAACAAAATTCATACATAAAACATTATTTAAACTTATACAGATTAAATTTTAAAGCATTTAAATCACCACCTGTAATGCTTTCAAAAATTAAATGCTCCAAAATTCTGATTTCATTCCATGAAAAAATTAAATTATAATGACAATAATAGATTAAAATGTTTTTTATTAAAATAGATAGAAATTAAAATGTCAGTAGTTGGGAGGGCCAAATACATATTCCTCAAACATATCACCTCTGTTTAGAGAAAACTTTCCTCTGCAGAGGGTAGCCATGCCTGGATGAAAGCAGTGCAGCCTTTGCTTATTGAAAATGTTAGGCTTCTTTGAACAGACATGGAAGTACACAAGCACCATTTAGCTGCCACAGGAGGACTGCAGGAATTATTCATGGGAATAATTAACAATCTTCTACAGACCTGATTACAGGACAGTGAGCTAATGAAAGCAAAAATAAGTAAACAAGTAAAAGTAAATGCACAAGAATACAGAATAGCATCATAGAAGGAAAACATTTTTAAGGGTGAAAGAAAAGGATTATTGTTTTAGAAACTTATGCTGTGCCTCTGTTTTGCATTTGAGTTTCAAATGTCTTCCAACATAGACTCATGATTTCATGCATAATCAGTGTGACATGAAATTACAGTGACTGCTGATGCAAATGAGGTAATTGTGCATGCCAATTATGTGTAATATGCCTGTTGCCTTGTTTAAATAAGCAATTACAGAATTTATAGAGACAAGCATGTTAACTAGGAATGCATATTAGGCACAAAATTACCACCACTTAATTCAGAAAATCAGGCAAAGTAGAATTTAGATGGGGGAATGGTTATGAATCTTGGCATTTTTCCTAGGCATAAAATTTTAGTTTCATTATATGAACTTCTTTCACTTATACCAGCCCATGCCCTAAAGTGATTAAGAAAATAAATAAGCTCAGTAAAATTAGACACAATGCCAAGCTAAGTGTATGAATGGTCATTCCAATTACCTTGGCACTCCTCAAATTTTCATGCAAATATTGTGGAAGCAGAGTTATCTGTGAAGAGCTTTTAACTTTCTGCTGAGCTGTGGTTGCACCACTGGTAGATTAAACAGTCCCACAGAGAGGGGAATGAAGAGCCAACACACAACAACCAAATTTTTAGCCAGAGCAATGCCTGATGCTTTTCACCTTTGGATGCTTGGCATCCTTAAATTGCCATTTTTACACTGGGTCTGAGATGTGCTGTCAGAAAACCCCACAATGTCACTCACAGAGTCGGGATAACTTCTGGATCATCCAGAATCTTTCTGAGTGCTCTGGCCATTGGCTAATCCAGATAGATTCATCAGTGGCTTCTAACTCTCAATATGTCACACATATCTAAAATCTCAATTCTCTTATAACATTTGTTGCAAGTGAAGCCATAATATGCATTTGTCAACTTGAAAAGCAAAAGCTTGTATTTAATTTTTCCTGGTCGTTTTTTATTTTTTTGTAGTATCAATTCTAATTAAGTGTTGATTACTATCATACAAAGATATCAACATAAAGAGAAAATTCAGAAAAATATATTTTATACTTTGTAACCTGTTTCTAGATAATTTTTAAATGTGTGTTTCACATTATTTTCAAAATACAAACAAGTTATTTTATAAACATTTATATCTATTCCAAGTGATAAAATAAATAACTTAGTACTCTTTAAAGAACCCTCAAATGAAGGCCACAGAACTGGCAAAATATCTCTTCCAGACCCAATATCACAAATTTGTTTTTTCCCCACTGAGGATATATTGTTCCTTTCAATTGAGCTGTTTGAATGTTTACCAGTCATGAGGATAAAGTATTTAGGAAATTGCCCAGAGTTACAGATTATAGCTGAATTATTTCAGCTATTGGAAGTTTATATTTTTTGTGTTTATAAAACCAAGAGAATATGTTGGCAAAACCAAGTCCTTGGAATATCTAACAAAGTGTATGGATTTGAGATCAACCCTTTAACCCCTATGGAAATCTCAGCAGAAACCTGAAGTATATCACCTAAACTGTCCTTTTGGCCCCTGGTGTTGACACCATAGACTCCAACATTTCAGCACCAGAGATTCATGTTCCATAATTATATTTTTAATACTGGTGGGCTTGTAAAGCTATGGAAACAATCTATTTCTCTCTCTTAAAACAAAGGAAACCAAAACAAAATCCTAAAACTCCCTATCATCCCCTCTTCCTTCCCCTTGCCTCCCTTCCCCTGTCCTTCAGTGAAAACATGGTGGGCCTGATCAAGCCAAATTCTAATTTCATTTGTATGCAAAGTCACCCTGTCTTACAAATGGTTCAGATAATGCTAATCAACTACTTTGAGTTTCTCCAAGAGTCAGTCTCTTTTATTCATTCAAGTCCATACTTAAAAATCAGTTCTTTCTCTGTGTAGCAAGATTTAAGACCTTATCACTTCCTCCCGTCTGTTCATTACAACATTCTCATGAACATACATTAAACTCACAGCAATTTTTTGCAGTCTCTGTGAAGCCTCAGTACTCCTGTGTTCACTTCAAGTTTGTAAAAGGTTTCAGTGTTTAAAACCTTCTCTGTGATTTTTTTCCAGGTCTGTGAGTTTCCCTTTCTTGACAAACCTTTTGTCACTACATATTCCAGCATAGACTTAAAAAAAAAAGTATTTTTAGCATTAAAATATTCCTGTTTCAAATGTCAATATGACACATCTTTTTTTGTGGGCAACTACCACTTTTTAACTTTAGTTGTAGAAAAAATTATGAAATCTCCTTTTTTTTTTTTTGAAAGTTGCATTGTTGTGGTTTTCACAAAGACAGAAATGCTTCAAAGCAGAAAGTTTAGCTGAAGTCAGATCTATCTGAACACCTGTAAAGTGCCACTCTGGTAAGTGTGCATATACAGTAATAGTGTTTGGGTTTGTATTTTTGGCAGCTTTTCCAGACTGGATTTTGTATGGAGAAGTTCAGGCATCTATGTTTACCCAGCAGTGTTGCCTTCATAAACAAATGCAAGAATAACACATAAACATCTGTGTCTCATTTGTTGAAGAGCTATGATTAGAGTTGTTTTTATCTACATCATATATTTTAATTAGTTTTGTGTTTCTAGAAAGCAAAATTTAGTGTAATAGACCAGCAATAATTGAAATTTTTAGTGTAACATGCCTCAGTGTCATGAGGTTTCAAAAACCCCAACTTCTGTTTTACATAGTATTGGATGATGCAGAATTATGTTGATTCATGTCAGTCTTGTGGTGTTTTACAGCTTCTTTCATCTGTTCTCAAGTGAACCCACATAGGAAAGAGTTTTTGAACGTAAGACTGGAAAGTTAACTTCATGCATTCCATGTTACCTTTAGTTTGTATTTCGAACTAATAAATCCCAACCAACTGTGACCTGAATTGTCTCTCTTTGTTTCAGCCCACGCTGTCAAAATGCAACATTTCCAGAAGATTAAAACTGTGATGAAAATTCACTACCAGAACTATTTTTTCTATATTCAGTCTTGCACTGTGAGGAGGAGTGGGCTACGTAGTAATCCTATATAATTTTTAAAAGTCTATACTGGAATTCAGAATTTGTATTTTATGACTATGGGTTTAATTACAATTTTTTTAATGTGTGTGTTTCATTTAATAAGATTTTGTTTCTCTGTTTTATTTTTTTCTTGCGCTGATTAGAGATGAATTTCTAGTACAGAGGAAAGTCGTCACATCTACCCACAAAGACTTTCTAAGAAGTCCCATGTCCTATTCATCCAAATTTTGGGGTTCCCCTAAAAATTATTCTGTCTCAATACTCAACAGATGGTGCTGGACACTTTGTGAGAGTTTTCTATCCTGCCTGCCATTATCTTAGTCCAATAGAGCAGAAAGGGATATAATGGCCTGGGGAAAGTTTGGGTTCTCTGCAACTGTGGAACTGTGTAGTGGCAAAGAAAGCAGGGTGATAAGTGGACATTTAATGATAGTGCCTTGTGCTGAGCAAATGGCTGCCCATCATCAACTAGCTAAATATGTTTCTGCTCCTTCAGGTCTTTTTTTTCTGCCTTTAGTTCTGAAAAATCATATCAGAATCTCAAATTTCAGAAGGTACTTGTTCAGTTACTCTTAGGTTATTTGTGTTGCGAGTAGTACTGAGGATTAGAGCAGATCTGGAGGGAAGCACTGCTCAGGTGTGGAGGCATGAGTCAAGTGAGCTATTTATACACTCCATAGGTGATCCTGCAGTAAACAGGATGGAGATGCCATCCATCCCTCTGGAGATCTAGCAATCCTCTACCTTCAGGGAAGATAATTTTGCATCCAGGAATGAGGTCCATGGTGTTAATCTTTTGTTTTCTGAATTAATAGTAACATATTCTCATATTCTCATGCTTTTTAATGACTGACTACAGTGAGGATTACCTGAATCTTGAAGAGCAAGGATAAAAAAATACTCAAAGCAAGGCAATATCTTAGGCCACCGTGTCTATGTAGAGTCTTTGTCCATCTTTTCACAAATGCCACTTTTTTTTTTGTGATGGAGGGGGACACTTCAGCCTGAAAATTTTCTTGCTTTGTTATCCTCAGATCCAGCTTCTGTGTCTAATGACTGCTGAGAAGAACTGTCAGTACAAAACTAACTGGAAATGAGCACAAAACAATATTCTTAAATGGGTAAATCTGCTTAAAGAAGGAAGGAGATAGCCAGTCTCTACAGTCTTTTGCACTAGTAGCATCTTGGGTTTTTTTCTCAACAGCTCCCATTTTATTTCCTCTGTGAGTTGTTTTAAAAAAGTAGCAGGGGTCCTTCTCAGAATTGCAGCAAATATAATTGAATTTCAAATGTTGTTTCCAAACAAACAAACCATAGAAAAGTTGAGGATGGGGAAATATAATTGAAGTTTTCTAAAATTCTCTTGCACAGGCAAACACATGTTTTGAGTTAAGTTGAGCTGATTTCTCGTAACAATATTAACTTTCTGATGGCCATGACCAGCAGGCATATGGAGAATGGAGGATGGCAGTCTTTATCAAATTAGATCTGAAGAGGAAGAACATGTATTTAGAGTCATTTTCTTCCTTAGTATTTTTTCAGAAGGAAATCTGGAAAGGGCAAGTAGAGGGCTCATGGAAAAATCATATTTTTTAGAACTAGAAAGAAGGATTCTGCTTTTGTTAAAAAACACCTTTTCAAGATTATACTTTCTATTTACTTTTGTTTAAAATATGGTACTTGTATGGAAAATCAGGGTGAAAATTTCTGCCTGCTTTTCCCAAAACTTTTCTCTTTTGACTTGGTGTTTGGGTCTGACAGAGTTCCCTGTGCACATGAAAGGAAGCAAAATAGTTTCTATGTTACATTGATATTTCAGAATTAAATAGCTATATTCCATTATTTTCTTTTTTGGAACCTATTCTTCTACAGAGAATTTACTGAATCCATGGATAACTGCAAGGAAATGCTGTTTGACACAACCCTTTTCCCAACCCCAGTTCTATACTGTAGAAGATGCTTCTGTGATGTGGAGTAGTCATAAAAACTACTCCAAAGTTGTGGAGATTCTAACTAAAAAAGGGCCTCCTGGGGTCACACACTCACAAAAGGTTGCAATGTCACATGTCTATCAATTTGCATTGCCAATTAAAAGCGCTCCTAAAGCTAAGTACTACCAAGGTCTATCTTTAAGAGATGTAGAAACAGTAACTACAGGCTTCCCACCTCTGCTGCTGGTCTGCCCCTCTCCTATAAATACATTTGTTGCTTTAACTGAGTGGCTTTGGGAGCAGAGGCTTTCTTGGTTCACTTATGTGACAAGAGGATCAAAGTTCACAGATAAGGAAGGGTCAGGCTGAATGCTCAATGTGTTTCAGCACAGGCGTTGATTCCCCGCTCTTCTCCATGAGTGGAAAACAATACTATAATGGAATTGCTTTGGTTTTGTCTTATTTACCCTGTTGTAAATTTTGGCCTTTGCAGGTGTGAGCCTGCAAAGTGGAATTTTTCTGGTTTTCTCCCCATCCTTCAGTTATCAAGCATGAAACTACAAAAGGGAATATTTTCATCACTCTTTTGCTGAATAAAGAAGTCCACCTTACACTGCAAGGAAAGCTGTGGGTGGCTGCAGCCCATCTCCACCAGCCCTCTCACCCTGGATAGCAAACATATTGTAAGTCAGGCTCATGATCTATCTCAGTTGGGTGTTGAAATATAGCCATAAATTAGGGATGAATACATTCAGATTAGTAGGGAGGATAAATTGGACAATAAGAAACGAAACTAATAA
Source organism: Parus major (assembly GCF_001522545.3). Taxonomy (NCBI): domain Eukaryota; kingdom Metazoa; phylum Chordata; class Aves; order Passeriformes; family Paridae; genus Parus; species Parus major. Next base: position 33,779,300 of record NC_031768.1, read on the forward strand.
ATTCTTCTGAAATCAATGTCACATTAAGAAAGAAAAGCAAAATTTAGTGACATATAATACAAACTACTTACAGGATAAAAAAAAAACAGATTGAGAACTTCTTTCTCTTACCTCCAATTTTATTATCTCCCCTATCAATTGGCAAAACAGAGAAAGCAGAACATCTTGAGCAAGTTTGAAGTTTTGTTTTGAACAAAATGGATTCTGTCTGTTCCACATTCATGCTCAGGCAGCACTTTGGTTTACAAGGGGAAAGGAAGAAGGTAGAGGGGGGAGTCAAAAGATGAAAAGTTGCCCACCTCAAACCTACTGATCATCCAGCTGGCATACCTGGAAAGGCCAAGGGAGAGATGTAAGATGCAACATACAACCTCCTCCTCTCAGGCTAAGAACAAAAACCTATCCCAGTCAAAACCAGGAGAGTAGCTCAGTGGCTTGTTGGGTTACACAAGTGTGTTTGACAGTTCTTGATGAATTAAGACTTACTGTACGAGATTGTTCAATCACCTTTGGAACCCATGTTCATCAACATCCATAGGGCTCCTTGGAAGAAGTTTTTAATGATTAACAATGCATGTTGTGGAGAAGTATCTGATTTGCTTAGTTTATAGACGGTTCTTTAGTTTATAAACCAGTGTAACCATCCTTCCATTTACTCTGTTCCAGGCCAAAGGATCCTAGGCCACATAGTTCTTTCTCAGGTGTGAGCTGCTTCACACCTTTTATTTCTGTTGCCTTTCACTTTCTAGATGTATTTTATCCTTCTAGGTTGGACAAACAAACCTGCAGGCAGTTTTTGGGCCACTGTTACACCCTGAAGTTTCACAGTGTTATTGTAATATATTCTGGTTTGCTCTTTTTTACCTCAGAGTTCTTCAAAACTAGAAAATAAAGCATACCCATACAACTACATCAGAAAAAAAGTAGAGACCATCAGTTTGTCTTGAAAGGATGTTTGTGTTATGATTCAACAAATCAAATTGCTGCTTTATATCACGTATCATCTGGCTTTGGGGAAAAAAGAAAAAATAAAGCAACAAAACAGAAACAAAACCCCAGACAACCAACCCCTTGCCAGATAACAAAAACAAATACATTTTAATCTTTTCTACTGTGTGATTCTGCATTATTTAAGCATAATTTGCTTCAAGAGCTTCAGATTTGTTTTGAAATAGTTCCTGCTTGCACAATAATTCTGGCTTTTTAAGCCAAGAAAAACATATCTTCATTCTAATGTCATGCTCAGGTGGCACCTACCTCTCCCTCCTTCTGTGGATGAGACTGGACTCTGATATCAGTTTCTACCTTGCTGTGCTGAACAGCCAAACTTTCTGCAAGAACTATATGTACTTCCCAGTGTTTCAATGGAATAAAGAAATTCCACGTACTCAGAGAGAACTTTGCTATCAATTTATTTGAGAGCAAGGTTGGTGCCCCATAAAGATTCCATAATTGTTTGATTTCAATCCAGCACAAGTGTAAAAATTATATTTTAATGGCAGAGCTGAACACATCCTTAGGTTGTGTGCAACACAGTAATGAGCTACATGCTTTTTAAAGCAGCTATTTAACAAACAATAACAAAATGTTATTTCCAAACAGTTCAGTGTTTATCTCATTTGGTTTCCTTGACAATTTCCTGATTTTAGATGATCTGTAAAACAGTTGATTTTGTTTTTCAGCGAGCCCTTTCACTCAATGTCACTTAAGGAAAGACCTTATACAGAGAAAATAAAAAAATCGGTGAATTCTTTTATTCTTTACTAATTACAAAAATAAAATTTAGTCTTCGAAGCTATGAAATATCAAACATACCAATCAGCTCATTAGCTGAAGATTGCTTAGTATGCATGAGACAGATTTGAGTTAAATAACTATAGCCAACCTATTTACAGGTCAGATCATATGCATGTGTTTGGTATTTCTATAATTCCATTTTTCAGAATGGTAGTGTGTCTCCAAGAACTTTGAGCCTGATTAGGTAAACGAAGTTGGATTGATCCTTCTCTGTGTGTACACAGACCTATGTCTCTTTGTCACCTCTTTTTTCTTAATCCTACTCACCAGATTCAGCTACAGTTTGACTGAAAATAAAAGACTGATAAATATTCAGTGTGCACAAACATTAAAGAAGCAGTGAAGGGATAGGGCAGACTGCGACAAGCCAATTCATCCAACCTTCATAGCCATGAAAGGGCCCCCATGGGCAAAGAATGCCGAGTTCTTTTGCTCTACTTCAGCAGTAAAATACCAAACTGAGCTTTGCATAGCCATTTTTGAACAAAAGATCCACATGTTAATTTGGAAGGATATAATTTTTGCTTATGACTGTATCTCAGATCAAAGCAGTTTAGTAGCATGTGCTTTGGTTCCAAGTGAGGCAAAGACAACACTTGTGACACCAGGTCAGCAGAAAATGAGTTCAAAATTCATCCACTTTTCACAGACTGACTTCAGACAAAGTCATAAATGACCACTTCAAGCACTCAGGAGGACATTTTTGCTGATGGTTATCACTCTTGCAATTTTGCAAAAGGATTATAAAACTAACAGAACTTGAAAACTAGTGTGTATCTATGGTAAGAAGACAGGTCTGTAGTCAGGGGGGACCTGAGAGCCATTTTCTTCTTCATCACTATAAAGTTTCCTCCATCTTTGAATTTTCTACACATTAACTATGTTTTCTATTTATGGTGCTTGATATAATAACTAGTGTTTTTCCTTTATTTATTCTCAGCTAAGTTTATGTGGTGAACTAGAGCTCTTGCAGTAAGAGTGGGAGCAAGAGGGAGGTCTTGCAAATCCAGGGAGAAAAGTAGAGGAAAACAGCCATCCTCATGGGGCATGAGCAATCCTTTGGTGGTGTCTGTCTTTCTCCATGGGATATGGGAGTGTCCTGGTTTTCTAACAGATTCACCTTACCTGGAATGAATCTGGGTATAAAGTGTTTCTTGCTCCATACAGGGCAGCTTTTATCTTGGTAGAAAGTTGTCATAAAAACACATCTAATTTTCATTGATTTGAGGAGCTGTCATGGCCATCATGATGATGTACAGCTGCAAAAGTATCCTGAAGTAAAGGGAACAGGAAAGTGATCACAGGAGAAAGAGAGGCACATAGATGAGGAACTCATTCATTGCTGTTTCTTTCTGTCACCAGGAAAAAAAAAAATTACTGAAGCCCTGATGTGAGATCAAACAAACTAAAAAAAAATTAAAAAGACCTAAACATAGTGATGATTTAGACATCAAAGAGGCTGGTTCTCCATTCCCCTTGCCTTCTGCATCCTGACCTATGCTCAGTCAGGGTGAGTGAAGAGTGGGTTGAAAGGTAATTGCTGTCATGGCAGGGGGCCCTGCACACGGATGTATTCTCTCACAAAATACAGAGCACTGAAAAATCCAGCTCTGCTCTTCTAGCCTGGAAGTTGTTACCTGCCTTCTCTAATGCAAGGCTCTCAGTGGTCCTTGAATCTGTGGACTGACACATGGAGAGAGCTACACTAATCCAACTTTTAGTGCTCCAGAATCAGACTCTCAAGAGCAGTATAAGCCTAGAAACCTGAGATATCACAGGTTGGGTGGAGAAAAAAAAGTATATTATGAAGTCAGCATATCAACAAAGACATTTCTCAAAGCCTCACAGCAGTGATGTAGTAATTTTAAATATATGTGTAAAAGAATAAAGATCATAATTGCAAAATACATTTCCTCATGCACTCTGGAGAAGGTTTCCATTCAAGCTACACAGTGGCATTGTCTTAATGGTTCAGTATATGAAATTACACACATATATGATTCCAGGAAAGAAGGACAGTCTGAATAGATTCAAGAATAGGTAATAGATTTTTGGAGGACTATTGAGATTACTGAATCAAATTGTAGATGAAAAGATTAATTAAAAAAACTTTAATACCTTCAAAGTCAAATTACAGAAACTGTTTAAATGACCCAGAGGATATATGTGCCCTGACATCTAGTGGATGTGAGCATTTGGGACAGGTCCCTGATGCAATTCAAAAGGAGATCCGTGTGCCCAAGCCAGACAGCAGAGATACCCTAGATATCCATGCTGGGATTTAAGTGAGAACATGTGAGTTTGGGTTCTGAGGCAGTATGTCTGTAGCCAAACAGCAGTGCTTAAGCACTAAGTATAAGTTCCTCTTATACATCATTATTCTACAAAGACAGCTCTGTTATCAGCATCTCTTGAGGTTCCAGATCACTGAAATCCAGATCCACAAAACTGGGGATCCTCAGTATGGAGGTGCCTGAGACACCTGATCATTTGAGTCCAGCAGCTCTTGCTGCAGTTTGACATTGTGAAAATGTCATGTTTGGAGAACTGGAAAAAGGAGCAATAGTCAAACTACTGTCAACATAAGCACATTTCTTAAACAGCCCTCCTCTGTCACAATAGATTAATTGCAGGATAAGTTTGTATGTGCCAACAATGCCCTGAGGGGAGCAATCAACACAGGTCAGGGTTGGTATGCTTTCCTTTGAAATGTAAGTTTTTTAGAATTGGTACAAAGCTGAAGTAGAACGGGTGAAAAAAAAGAGGGATTTATTAGTCACTTGAAGCAATAGACAACAGATTAACAACTCTTCCTTTCAGGAAAGAGAATGAAATCTTGAAGTTGGAGTTGAACAAACACTCTGGAACAGAGATATAGTCAATCAAAAATGAAATTAAAAAAACTAAAAAATTTGAAATGGAGTGACTACAGCCAAAAGCAATGAGATGAAATGAGGTGAAGAAGGCCAAAACATGCCAAAATTGCTCCCATTTAAATCCCTAAAGTCTAGGAAGAAAGCAAAACAAAGACATAGAAGAGAAACAGAAGACATGAAATTTCAAAAATAAAGCCAAAAAAACCTGACAAGATGTGAAAACAAGAAAAGTGAAGAGGATGACATGACGTGCAGGAATAGGGACTGAAGCTTGCCCACTTGGTCCTCACTGAAATGGCAAGATTTCTGCATAGGGTCTGTCCTAATGCAATATATGGATTGCCTTACTAATGTGTAGCTTGCAGAGAACACACAGGCATGCAGGGAATACTTACTCATGCCAGGGAGGTGCTCTGTTGGGGATGTGCATCTACATTCAATTATCTCTGCAGGTAACACACAGGTGCTTTTTGATGGCTTAAAACCCAGCCTGCCCCACGCTGCAGGGGAACCCCCTGGAACCAGGGGGGCTTTCCACGTAAAAACTCCTCCCCTGAGCCATTAGAGTCCCCAAAATGGGGCACATCACACAGGTCCACTCATTTAAGCTGAGGCTGACGTGCTTTCAGTGGGCAGCAAAAGGAGTGTTATCCCCTGGCAAACATTAAAAGGCTTCCTTCCACCTCTAGCACAGGCAGAGATAATTAATTAATCCACAGCATGATTGGAAAACCCCTTTTTTTCCCAGAAAAGTCCAGCTTCCAAAAGCACCTCATGGCTTCTCCCTTTAGCCTTGAGTGTTTAAACAAGGCCCAGTTGTGCCTCATTAACACTGCCCAGGATCTCTGAAACTCTGGCAGCTGAGAAAAAAGATGCAACTTTTGTTCTTCCAGCCCTCCTCCAAGCCCAGGAAAGGGATGAAGTGGAAGCTTGTGGCAATCCCTGTTTTAACCAGGGGTAAAATCCCCACACTCAATAGGAACATTGCCTGACTAAAGGCCATAACAATTCTGACTTCACATACTGCAAAGACCATAATGCTTATGGAACTGGCACATCTGACCATTACCAACAAAATAATCATCTGCTGTTTTGACAGAAGATCAAAGAAGTCTGACTTAAGAAGTACCAAGTCACATAAAATCCTGCTTCTCTCCACACATGAGCAACTAGGGGAAGGCTCACAAGGGAAGCAATACATCTATACAGCTGTCTAAAGGCTAAATACACCAACAAAACAGAACCATGGAACTGGGGGTAAGTGTAAATGGAGAGAGAGCTTAAAAGATAAACAAAATCAGGATTTCACCATAGAAAGACAAAATCATCACCTTTCACATCAAGCAGCTACTCCACCTTACGACTGCCACATAAAAAGAGGCATCTTCCAGTCCTACAACCTTCAAACTTTCTCTGCTCATCACCTCAAAAAAAAAACCAGGAGCACTGTTGTGCTACAGAGCGGTAAAACTTTAGGAATTCCAGAAAGACTTACCTGAAGCTCAGGGCAGCCCAAGGAGCTGCAGGGAGCTGCAATGAGGAAATGTGGAGTAGCACACAGTAAGAGTGCCTACACTTTTACTAAAACCTTGCTCCACAGGTATTTGGGATAACACACTAAGCAACTCCCTGGAGCTCACTGGCTGGAATTGCTCCACATCCACACCCTGCCAGCACACCCTAAATTCTGGTGTGGATCTGCTTTCAGGGTAGATAAAGCTGTTTTGGGTTATTTCAAAGTCCTGGCTAGGGCACTGATGGAGAAGGTCTCTTTTAATGAGTGGCAGCTTGCTGAAAAGGCCTGTAAATGCAATTGCAAGAGCAGCACATTTTTGTGTTATTTTAAGGAGAAAGGGTAATATTTTCTTCAGTTGTTAGCACTCTTAAATGTCCCAGGGAAGCATCCTGTTACTTGGCAAGTTGTGGACTCGAGGCTCAACAGGTTTGCTTGCTTATTGTCAGCATTTACCTGAACTAACTTTCAGTAAAAGCCTTTGAAGCAAGAAAATCTCTGCCAGAGACAAGGCGTTGGGAGCCTGAGTTGAGAGGCCTTTCAGGAAAGGGAATGAAATATTGAAATTGGAGGATAGAGTTGAACAAATAAAAAAGAGACATGGTCAGTCAAAAATGAAATGAAAAAAACTAGAAAAATTTAAAAGAAGTGACTACAACCAAATGTACATAGATGAAACAAAGTGCAGTGAACAGGACCAAAACTTGCAAAAACTTGCTAAACAGCCCTGTGGAATAATTACTTCACCTGACTTTGGCACAATTTTAATAATTATTTAATGTGTACATTATTGTACATTATGTCTTTAAAGGTTTTTGCTGCCAAAGACGAATGTGCTAGCGCTTGAGATTGTGCCTTTGAGAGGTGACTGACTGACACCTAGTGTTTAAAATCCAGTCACACTTAAAAAATAAAAGCAAGGTACACACACACATTAAAAAAGGCAACCAAAAAGGGTTACTTGTAGCAAGAAGAGATCCCATTTGTTTTAAAGTACCACCTCATCAGCATTGCTCCAAGTCAAGGGCTGAGGTGTTCCAGAAAGGCAGCATTTAAAGAGACCACATGACATACTAAGTCAATAATCACCATGGTCTGATAATCACCATGTTCCCATTAATTAATCACCTGAAGTGTGCTGCCTCTAACCCAAATCTCCCTGTGCTGGTGCATCTAACCCATTTCTCTAGAGCTGGGAGGGAAGCAAATTATCATTCACTAGTGGACTGGCCCTGGTAACTCTGTGCCCCCACAAAGCCCAGCAGTGCCCTACTTTCCACTGTAGGAAGTGGTTTCATCAACTCTTTTATTACAAGTCCCTGGGCTAGAAATAGGGCAGGCATGAACAAGAAAAAATCCTCAAACAAGTTATCTTGAAGCCTTTTGGTTACAAATTACCAGCACTAGCCTTCTCACCAAGCACCTTCTTATAACAGACACTATCTTCAATTTTAAGGAACCCCAAATAAGTGTTGCATATGAGACAGGTATTCTGATATTTTATTTTTTATTGGTTTTCACAAAAAATAAATTGAAAGATGTAAGGATGCAAATAATTTACAATTTCTATGTAACTCTGGAGACCACATATTTCTAGACTCTTGAGTCAAGTAGGGCAGGTTTACAATGAATCAAAGCTAACTATATTAACAATATAATGAATATATGTTACTGTAAATTTTCCCCAGCCTGCAGAAAGTGGTCACAATTCTGCTTGTGTCCATCTCTTTCTATTGTTGCCAGCTGTTGAAACAGGCTGTGATGCATACATCATTATTTCATTTTATTAAATGTCCAGAAAGAATCAGAGATAAAGCTTTTCCATCCTCTGTGTTTTAAATAAAACATTTTTTTTTCTATGAAAACCACCTTGTGAATCAAGATGCTACTGAAATTATGCAAGTGGATAAAGACCCTTGCTAAACTATCACTGAAAGTCTTGGAAAATAAAGTTTGCCTTGGAAGATGAAGTTCATCAATGAACTGGGAGATTTTATGACGCCACAGAATTCTGTTTTTTGGGTTCAGATGTTAGCTGAGATGCAAGCAGTGAGCTCATTACTCCCTGTATGGAAAAGCATACAATGCCTCAGCCATTCCTCCAGCTGATCCAAAGATACGTCTGACCTTGACCAGTGCTCCACGTTCTCTCAAGTAGTGCCTGTAGCAGGAGCCCGGGAGGAAACAACAAGAGGACAGCAGTATTCTCCCTGTGTCTTGCAATTTTTGAACAAATAACCATGAGTCAGAAGAGTTGACACTGTATGTAACAAGTCTTTGACAGAGATTTTTTCGTGGTTTTGTCAAGTTTCCTTTTGAGTTCATGTACATTTTCAACATTCTGTAGAAAGTAGTTTAAAAACTGGAGAAAGGTTTCCCTTTTGCACAAAATCAAGGATGAAATGAATATTTGTTAGCTATTGTGGTCTAGAATATTTACATAATCACCCTATTTCTCATTTTTGTCATTGGTTAAAAAACCAAATGACAGCCAGAAGCCAAAACAAGCTTTAAAATGCAATTATTTTTCATCTATATAAATACAAAGTGACAGCTTGCTGAATCCAAACTAATTTTGTGAGTTAATGAAAACATAATAATAGTGCTGTATGGTCTAGAATACTGATTCTTTCCATTCTTCCCCCCCCCATCCCTCCACTTTCATCCATTATTTCCTTCTTTGTTGATGTCTTTATGTTAATGTCTTTAATGCTTTGCCTATCTATTACATTTGGTATTTTTTAAATACTTGCATGTTTTGATTTCACTGGAGTTAGATACATATGAGAGTGATTTCTTTAGAAATTTTACAAAATTAGAGAATATTAAGGGGAAAAATGAGTAATGGTAGTTTTCACTCAAAGATGTCACTTGCTTTGCTGGTTCTGTGCCTTTCTGAACTAAATACCAAAATCATATTCCCTAACTATTTATCTGGTGGGTTGGGGTTTGATCACTTGCCAAATTTCAGGAGAACCAAAGCATGGTGACAGGCTTTATATGCAATTGGCATTCAAAGTTGTGATCTGGAATTTTCTCTGAGATTACCAAAAATAGGCTGATGTATATATTTTGACGAGATGCAGTTATGTAAGCCTAAGCACAACCCTGTGCTGCATCACTCACCAAAGCATTTTTATCTCCCAGTGTCACCTTTATCTTTAAAGTTGCTTTGTAGGAGCCATCTGGTTCCTCTCAATATAAGTAGACCACGCTGTATCAGTCAGCTGGCACTGGCTAATTAAATACCAGCAGATAACTTGATCATCTGCAATGGAGAAATACAGGGCAGTGTGCTAAGAACACCACGTGCACCATACACAGCCCTAAGGAATATCAATACTGGTTTCCATACAAACAGCTTTTCCTTGGCCATGCATGTGTAATGTGTATCTACACACACACACCTGCACATTCCTGTGATCTTCATGTGTTTCATACATTTAAGTATTGCATCCTCCAGCTTCTCTGCTTGATAGTGATAAGAATAAAATCGTGATCTGGGCGTCAGCCTAAACACTGGCACAAGTTTCTCTGCCCTTACTCTTGAACAAGGGTGTTTCTGATCAAAACTGCTTTTGCTGGATTAATAATGTTGGTCTGAAACATTATGAGATATGAACTGTGACATCTTTAACTGTGCTGGGAAGACTCCCAAATGCAAAGTTGTAACTGCCAAGCTCTTCTTTGGCCAAAATATCTCCTTTCACTAGGGCAGAGAAAGGCAAGATAACTAGGTCAAGAAAATGTGGGAAATGTACTCTGAGTCTGATCATCTAGTGTCTAATAAGAAGGAGGTGGCCATCCTGTCTTGGACCTGTTTTAGACTGAGATTGCTGGAGATGTCTCAATATCCCATGGCCATGGCCAGTTCTGTTTGATTAGATACCCAAACTTGAGGAAGCAAAAATTAGAATCTTATGTCTTGTAGTGTATCTTGTCCCTATAAATGCCAGTTCTTCAAGTTAGAGTAGGAGGTGTATTTCTTTAATTCTCACAGTGCAGTTAAACCAGCATACTTGCTCCAAATTAAACCAATTTGAAAACTTGAGGAACATTTCTGACTGGAAGTAGTTGGTTTCTACAGCAGGTAGCAGCATTGGGCAACCAGACCAGCCTTTGTGCTGAGTCCCAGGGCTAAAGGCTGCTTTGCTGACTCCCATCATCCTCTTGAAACTATCCTTTAAAAGCAGAGAAAGGGCTATTTTTCCTTCAGGAGCTTCAGTAAGGTATGTCTGATATCTGCATAATCACTGATGTTCAGGAAGTAACACAAACACTAAATAATACTCCTAGCCCTGAGTTCCTGTGTGCTATACATACCTGACTGAAATGGGGACTAGGAGTTGAAGGCATAAAACCAAACACCGGGTTTTATGACCTCAGCAAAGGGGTTTTGGCTCTGTGCATAGGTAAGTGGAAATGAAGAGCAATCTATGTGCAGTGCAATGCCCAGTGTCTCATCAGGTCCCTCTTCAGTACCAGCAGGTGAAATCTTATACATGGGAGTGTAATTCACCAATAATGTAAAGGAAGGAGCTTCATTGACAGGAGAAAGCAAGCTGAGTAAGATTTTCAGAGAATCATAGAATGATTTGGATTGGAAGGGACCCTTAAAGATCATTTACTTCCAACCCCCCACCATGGATGAGGACACATTCCACTAGACCAGGTTGTTCAAAGCCCCATCCCACCTGGACTTGAACACCACTGGGGATGAGGCATCCACAACCTCTCTGGACAGCCTGTTCCACTGCCTCACCATGCTCACAGTAAAGCATTTTTTCTAATAGCTCATCTAAATCTACCTCCATTCCTCCTTGTCCTACCACTAGCTGCTCTTGCAAAAAGTCCCTCAGCTCTCTGGTCAGCTCCCTTTTGGTATTGGAAAGTACAATAAAGTCTCCCTGAAGTCATCTCTTCTCCAGGCTGGACACCAAACCCTCTCAGCCTGTCTTCTTAGGAGAAGTTCTTCAGCTCCCTGATCATTTTGGTGGCTCTCCTCTGGGCCTGCTCCAACGGGTCTGTGTCTTTCCTGCACTGAGGACTCCAGAAGTGGACACAGGACTTCAGGAAGGGTCTCACAGGAATGGAGTAGAGGGTGGAAATCACATCCCTTGCCCTGCTGTCTACCCTGGTTTGGATGCAGCTCGGGACACGTTTGGCTTTCTGGGCTGTAAGTGCAGATTGATGGATCATGACCTGCACCCTCAGGTCCTTCTCATTAGGGCTTCTCTCTGTCTGTTCATTCCCCAGCCTGTGTTGATTCAGGGTTCGCCCTGACCCAGGTGTAGCACATTGTAGTTTGGCTTCTTAAGCCTCCTGACATTCCCATGGGCCAGGTGCTAGAGCTTGACCAAGTCCTTCTGGATGACATCCTGTTCCTCAGACATGTTCCATCCATACCTCTTCTCTAAGTGTTGTCATCAAACATGCTGAGTGTCTTCTACAGGCTGAGGTGTTTAATGCCATGCTGGCTATGGTATAAATATGCTCTCAGATCAGTACCTTTTTTTATATATGTAGTGCAGATTAATCCACTGTTGGAGGAGAGGTGTGGGATAGGTTTAGAAAAATATTTTATTTTAAGGAAAAAATTTACCCTTTTGTGAATATGTTGGTCAAATATTTCTTGGAAAGTTCTAAATACTGGATTTTGTTTTATCAAATTTGCACTGTAAGAGTAATTTTCAATACAACTGATATTATCATAATGTTTTATGTGATGTGTCTCTGGAGGTTATCATGTTAATGTGGGAGAGCTCTGTGTACTGACCAAGGCCTCTTATAAGGAAAACAATTTTAATCTGAAAGAATTCTATTTAATTCTTCTATTTTAAGATAAAATAATAAAATTCCTTTAATCTGTGTGTTCTCTGTCTTATTTTAAATCTTGCTTTAGGGTTTCAAACACTGCAAGCCAAAACTACATAAAATATATGAATAAAAATATATATTTTAAGGAACAATATAACAGGAATATGTGGCCTGATTTCACTCTATGAAGTCTGTGTCCCAGATGTGAGTGGCCAGTGTAGTTCTCCTCTACCCCTCTTACCTCACTTATACTGTAATTTTTTCATTTTATCCATTCCATACCCTCACCAAGAAAGGAATCCATAAGTTCATAATGCTTTCTGAATGACTCTTCTAATGATTTTTATCAGAAAGTAGGAATTCTTCCCCTCTTCTTGAGAAAACATCTCAACATTGAACGATGAGATAATTGTATTGTCTGTGCACAAAGATAGTGTCTGATGATCCAAAAGCAAAGTTATTACGTTGACTGAGGGTTTTCCCCCAAGACGGAGGAGATATTACAGGAGTTGTCTCACTGAAACTTGACTCAGCACCTGATATCTACAATTCACCTTCTGCCTGATGATTTGTGGGCATCAGACTGACAAGTATGGAGGGGAGAGCACTGATGTTCAAAGGTAAGAGGAAATGTAACATTACCTACTAAAAATGATTGTTCTTTTGAGGTCATTAACCTGATCTTACAGCAAAAAAAAAACATTTCTAGTTCTTTTGTTGTTCAGATATTTGTAGATCGAGCTTTCCACTTGTCACCAGCCATTATTAATAATAAAGGAGGAATAGCGCAATCTTCTCCATTGGGGACCTTTTACCAAAACAAAAAGCACATTTAGGTGAATCAAGACTCAGCACCAAAGTATATCTTGGAAACTTTATGTTTCAAGAACACAAACAAAATTTTTATATTTTTATTTCTTCCAATAATTACTATTCTGACATGGAAAAATGTTACCAGTAAAGAAAGCAAGTAATTTTTAGGTATCTTCCAAACCTTCCAGAAAATTATGTCCATCATTGATTTGTATTTCCCATCTTCAAAAAAGAAATGTCTTCCTTGCAAAATCAAATAATTCTCTTCTAGTCAAATAAACACTGTCCTAACGAAGAATTAGAATAACTCTTCCCTGACTGTGTACCTGAAAACAGACTAGCATAGCTCATCACTTCATGGAATCAGTAGGAAAGATTCTTTAAAGAGACAGGGAAAAATAAATAGCAAAAATTGGTCAGTTCTGAACTTTCACTTCTCTGAGATAAACCTATTTAAACACTCACAATACAGCAGAAAACTTTACTTCATCCAAAGTTTTCTTGTTTTACTTAGATTGCTAACTGCAAAGCCCACAATATTAAAAGACCCTGTCTTCACGCTTTTCTTTCTGGTTGATGTGTGCTTACACACTGCAGTGACTCAGAAAGGGAATTTCTTTTTATTAGTTTTAGAGAACACTTGTGAGATCCTCTTGCTGTTTCCAGAAACATTTACTACTTCCACCATTTCTCATGACCACATGAATCAGATGTTTAATAGCTAGTATGAGATTTGTATGAACAGCCAATCTTCAAAAGCTCTTGATCTATCAGACAGTACTTGGAAGCTATTGTAGCATTATGAAACACTAATTCTAATTTCATTTTAACCCAAGGGGATGTCAACATCAGCTCATATTTTCTGAGATGCTCTAATTTCATTTGGCTGGAGATCAGTTTTTTTAGAGACAAGCTGCAAGATACTGCTTTTTGTTTGTGATCCAAAGCTAATTTTAAGAGTTGCATGTTGTCAGAGCACAAAGTACTTCAAGTTATTGGTCTCAGACAAACTCCCATATCAGCTGTTCTTTGATCTGTTAGAATATTGTCTACCTCATGGAAAGGTACACTTGAATAAGATAAAAAAAGCATATCATCTCTATAGATCTTCTAAGACAAATTCCTTCAAACACTTCTGTGGTTGAATGTTCTCATCTCTGTTCTCTTCTAGTGTTCCAAGAGTAACCTCTGAGTGCATCTCCATTTGCATTGGCATATGTTGCTGTTGGATAAAAATTACATTATGCACAAAATCTTCATTCATTGATATTAAAAAATCTGTATATTTTTACAAGTACTCATTTTTTTTGGCATATAACCAGGATTAGTACAGATTACTTATTCTTTTGCAACTGGAATACAAAGATTATGTTAGTTACTCTCTCAATCTACAAGTTGTTCACAGGCAAATTTCCTTAGTTGTTCTGAGCCTTGATTTTATTGCTTGGCACTCTCCAGGATGATATGACCATTGTGCCATCAACAATCACTTGAATCAAAAGATCAGTAATCTGTTGCTGTGATGTAGACAGTAACTACCCAACTATGCTAAAGTCTTCTGTCAAAGGTTTATTCAGTGTTTGTAATACTTTGGGCGCAGAAGTCGCCTTTTTCTCTGTCACTAACATTAAATATCGTTTCTGTGGTGATTATATATTGAACACAAAGACCCCTACATAGCAGCTTATGCAGTTCTAACGTGGAGATGAAGAATATAAACCTGAGGGTGATGATTCTGTATTCTGCCAGCCATATTCATAGCCACAAGGGCTATTATCAGTTAGTTTGCTCACAGCTACTGGCAAAAATGGGTGAGAAGGACTTTTGCACAGAAGAGGTGATAAATACACTCTTTAACCAGCTGAGTTTAGGGTCAATATGGCTCCTTTAGCATCAAATTTGGTCAAACTATATTGACCAGAAATGTCATAGAAATTTTTCTGAATCTTGAGAATAAGAGACTTGACCTCAAGCCAGTTCTGGAGCTCTTGAGCTTTTCTGAGAGGATAAGTGTAGTGAAGAAGAGGAGCACAGTCTCCTCTGGGAGCCAGCCAAGGCTTGTGGAATGAACTCCAGGTGCAAGTTCAAAACACTTCAATCTTTTAATTTTTCATTTTATTATATAGTATATGCACATCATTTTCCCCATAAATTTGTTTTGAGAAGATAAAATTAAACAAAACAACCCATTCCTCTTGCCTCACAACTCAAATTATCATTCCTGGTTTGAGATGATCTGTGTTTTCCATCAAAGTTTACAATCACATAGATATATTATTTAAAAAAACAAACCCAAACCACAGTATTGGAAAGCATATATCTTTCTCTTGGGAAAGAAAACAGCATAAGGGAACACACTGGGAATTGCTAGTTAAATTGCTGAATGTGCTACTAGAAGATATTTTGATATTGCAGTCTAAATATGTGCCATAATATGGCAGGATAGAGTAAAATTAACAGAAATCCTGAAGAGGCTCTGAACAAATATTTTGAGCACATAGAGTAGAGAAAATCCTTATTACAGTTTTCTATTTCAATGGTGGTCTCCACCAAAAAATATCCCATAATTTGGGCACACCTGTGCCTTCTCCTCATGTGTTTCAGAACCAGGTAAGAAGCAATCTTACTGTGCCTTATAGCACACGGTTCACTGTGTAGCTTCTCTGCAGTCAGGCAGAAGTTTAGATCTGTGTGACTAGCACATTTTTTCCTGCAGCTCACACAATGACAGCAAAACACTGAGTGTGCAAGCCAGGGAGCTCCATTTATGACATTCACAAAAATATTGTCAATACTTAGTCTTTGTTTTGCCAAGTTGACTAAAGACTTGTAATCTGGCATGAGATAAGCAAGCATCTGAATTTACAGCACATCATCTCTTCCAAAATAAACACCTCTGCATATGGCTTTGTCCTGAAGCAGGGGCACAGCTGGGGTAGGTTATGTTGCATGAATTGTGCAGCCTCCTCCTTCCTTCTGTAAAAATGTGCACATTTGACTGCACAGCCAATGTGCACAGCCAATGACTGTGATCACCACTAAAAATTAGTGATTTAGTGATCACCACTAAAAATTCCCCTTGATAACTGGCCTACATGCTTACATGTATATCATCCCATCACTGACCCTTCTTCAGGGTCTCAGGGTGACCAGTCCTTAAAATGTTGGTCCACTGTGTGTGGATAAGCTGAAACAGCTTGGAGAACACTAGACATTTTAGTCTCCTGAGGATTTTTCCCCATCCTGTCTACTGACATCATTGTCCTGTAACCTCTACAAGCTTTCTGTTCCCTTCTGGCTTCACTACAAATGCTGTGCATACCTTTTTTATTTTTTTTTATTTAATTTTTTTCAATTGCTGCTCCAAATGCAATGTTGTACCATTCTGATTGCAAGTGATATCATGCGTGTCAATGTAGTGAGAGAAAAAAGACAGGCACACTACCTGGTGGTGAGTCTCATCTGCTAACCACGTTTTGATATGATCTGAAGGATGTGGAACAGGCGTGGTTAGAACTTCCAGGCATCTATACCTGCAAGACAGTGATACAGGCACGCGACTATTCTTGTCTGCAGGAACAGATCAGACATTAATGCTTTGTAATAAATATTCCAGTTCCAAGGCAGGCATCTACTATTTCTAAAGCCATTTAATTTTTTTTTCTTTCTTTTCACTGTCAACATTTCCTACATTTTCAACATTTTACCTAGCTCTTCTTTAGCCTGATTGGTTTCTAACCTGAAAGAGTTTTAAAAGGACTGGGTGGATATAAAAAAAACTATGATTTCTACACAAATATTTTTTTCCAAGAAAAGTGAGAAGCTGTGGCATGCTACTGTGTCTGTAGCTTAAAAAATTATTCCTATGTGTTCATTCCATAATAAAAATTTGATAACCTTTTGTATACAAATCAGGAATAATGATTATTCATTAATTAAATAAATTTACTTTTAATAGTAGCTCCACTTACATACTGCACCTTACAAATATTAAGGTATCTTGAGTTATCATTCTATCCTGGAGAAGTTTATTTCTCAGTTCAAGAAAGCCTTTGCTGCCACAGGCAGCTGTCTATAGGAAAACTATGTTGCCAGGAGGAAAAGCAGTGGCATAGATAGAGTTAGCAGCATTAACTGTTGATGGATGTGAAGCCACTACTATTATTTTGCTCTAATGTTATTAATAGTAGAACAAAGGAAATTCATTCCATCAGTCTGACTTCCCTTTTTTATTTATTTCTTGTAAACTCTTCAGCTTAGACTGAAAGACTGCTTTCATAACACCCATGGGTTATGAAATGAAATTGGACAGAATGACATGCAGTTCATCTCTGGCCTGATTAATATAGGTGACCTTGAATGCAGAACGTGTGAAAGCATATGGAAAAGGTCACACTGAGAATAGAGAGGCAGCTGCCTGAGTAAGATTTAAAAATATCGTTTATAGTGGCAGAAAATCAGAGAGTAAGGTGTGAGACTGGATCTGTGGAGGACTGTGCTAGGAGCTGCAAGAGACAAATTATAACTCTCAGTGTCTTGCACTAGATCATAACATGAAGCACTACTTTGCTAGAACAATAGTTGGAAATGCACAATTAACTTCTTGTTAACATAATTTATCTGAGAAAATCTGTGTTTGACTTTTATCCATTGTATGGTTTACTGTCACTCTGACCTCTCTTCCACTGGAGATGTATACAACCATCCAGAAATGTACTCTACCTTCTACATGCATATATCATCAAACCTCCAAGGAAAACCAGAGGACAAAGCAATGAGAGGCTTAGTAGCAGGATATCCACC
Source organism: Parus major (assembly GCF_001522545.3). Classification (NCBI taxonomy): domain Eukaryota; kingdom Metazoa; phylum Chordata; class Aves; order Passeriformes; family Paridae; genus Parus; species Parus major. The sequence goes on from NC_031768.1 coordinate 33,796,919, forward strand.
ATCTTTTCTAAAAAAAAAAGGAAAAAAAAAAAAAGAAGAGGGAAAAGTAGTGTTAATTATTTGGGAGAGGCTAGGGTAGTTAATAAACAGTATGGACTCATAAATATTGCTCTTTTCCTGAACTGTCACAGATTTAAAGAAACATTTCCTGGAGATTTTTTAGGGGAAAAGAGCTTCTGACTTCAGCACTGTTCCTTCCTCCTCTTCCTCCTTTTAGCCCTCAGCCTTGCTGCTTTGTCTGGCACTTCCACTTGCTTTATTCCATTCCCTCCTTTTCCTGGAATTCTGATCTCATACCCTGGGCATGGCCTGTCCTGCCACTGGATATTTCCACACAGCCTTGATTGCTCTGGATATCAAACCCTCTGTACTACTGGTACTTCTGCTGCTGCTCTAGCTGCTCCTGAGTTCCTACTGCTGCTACCTCCCATCTCCACACACCATGAGTCCCCAGCTCCTGCCTCCTCACCACTTCACAGCTGTAACGGATTTAAGGCAAAATGAAAATAAAATCATTTTGTCAAACAAAATATTCTCTTTTATTCAAGAAGCAGCATTTGGTTTCTATTATACTTACCTTTTTAACCCTGCTTGGCATAGTCCTAAAGCAATGGCATCAGTACATATTTATACTGTTCAACAAATACTACTGCTCTGTACCTTGCATTTCTACCTCCAAAATATGCAAAATACCAAAATAGCAATATATTTTGTTGACTTGGAAATGTTTTCCTGGGAAATTTTATTTTTTGTTTAATATCTAGCTTTAGAACTACAACTAGTTTGGATTGGTTTTAGCTAAGTACTTTGAAGAAAAACAGGCAAGGGCAGCTCATAAAATGTTTATAGTCTGAGGCCAGTTAAACAGTGGTTTTAGGATCAATCTAGATTAAAAATCAAAGTATAAAAGAATGGAACTAAAGTTCTGAGTTTGAACCCATTTATTTCCACAAATTTCATATAAAACCAAGAAAAAACTCAGAAACTTATGGGCAGAACTTACAAGTGTATGCCTTATCTTCTTTAAAGTTCAAAACCACTCTTTATTCACTTTAAGATGAAAAGGAAATTATTTTCTACTTGCTTTCTGAAATGAGGGCTCAGAAAACTTACTCTGAACAACCTCTGCACTGTGTAGTAGATTTTTTTTAGTTTGTGGTAATTGCTCTGCATCATTCTGCTAGCCCTATATCATACACACACCCAGGAGAAGAGGAAGCCCTGTTCTTATCATCAGCTGAATCACAATGAGGTTTGCTTCTCCTGCTTTCTTACTTCTTGCATTATGGAAAGCAGCAAGAAAAAGAAGCACATATATTCTTTTTTAATGGTGGGGTTTTTTTCAGATGCAAATGCTTTAAGTTGGACAGGAATAACAGAACTTTGAAATCAAAACAAGTGGCTTGGTTTGCAAAAATGCAGAGCGCTTCTGAATTACTACAAACTTCAAAGTGATCTATGAATTCTCATCAGCTCTAAAAATTAGACCAATTATTTCAAGTTTCTACATATGAATAAAGCTGATTAAACATTTCTTTTTTTAGCAGAAAGTTTCTATAGTAAACAGCTCAGTTCAGGTTAAATTGTGAGGGTTTTTTTCAAGGGCATATGCTAATTCTAAAGGCAAATTAATGTTTTCCTCATGAGAAAATTAGCAAATCCTTTTCATGTCAAAGGAACATTTCAGAACAAATATTTTAGTTATGTTTTGAATTATGTTATTTCATTTTGATGTTTCAGCTTTTTTTAAATGAAGGTTAAAATGCTTTTTTAAAATGAATTCTTAAAGAAATGTTGCACATTTCCTAGATGAAACAGTAGAATGTAATGGAGAAGCAAACAGAAAGCAGGTCATGTCATGCTTCTTCAAGACTTTCAGTAGAAAGAGATCCTGTAACACCAGAAAAATGACACATTTCAAAACAAAAATATTGAATGGATGTTCTTCTTTTCAGGTTACTTGTAGAATGTGCATTTATACATGTTCCCAAGTAGAAGCAGATAGAAAAATTTCCACAGAATACAGAGCAAAAAGGACAGAAAAAATTGTATCAGCATCAAAGGTGGTACGCAAAGAGATTTGGCTGAGTACCTGACCCTCCAATAAAATGTCTCCATAGATTCATTTTATAGAAATCAGTGATCCTTCCTCAGTAGGAAGGAAGGGAATTGCTGCACCACACGTGCAGTACACTCCAGGGTAAATCATCAGACTGCACTGAAAAAAGTGTGAAAAACAGCTAAAGGAGACTGGCAGATGCTGAGAGCAAGGTTTAGTAGGCCAGAACAAGAATGAATGACTGCTCAACTCCATTTCCTTCTTCTGGTGCAAGGTTGGCAGGGAGCAAGTAAATCTACATGCCTCCACCCAGAGGACCTCTTCTGATGTCCCCTATCTACACACCAGATGTGTCTGGCCTGATGTTAGGCAGACAGAGCTGGCAGACCTCTCCTAGGCCATGCAGCAGTCCTAGACTCTGTCTTTAGTAAGAAGACAGAGGAATTCCTCTAAAGAGGAATTCAAGACTCTTACGGCTTGAAAATTATCTCCTTCACCACAAAGAACATGAAAGGCAATTAGGTTTCTCTCTCCAGATATTTCACAAGTGGAATGCTTTTGAAATTAAATTAAAAAATTTAAGAGAAAAAAGGTTTCAGCAGACCAGTGGGATACAAGGAGGCATCTGATAGAGTAGGCAGCCAGTATCCAGTAAATTCTATAACTGAATATACATTCAATCCATTTCAAAAATAATAATGTCTCGCCTGGCATTTCCTGACCTCAGATAAATATGTATTTGAAGCTCAAAGATCAAAAAGGCATATTCAAAAATACAGTCTGTTGCATTAAATAATGGTATTTATCTTGTTTTACTACCCATAGTACTATATTATTTGCATGTCAACACGCAGACATAAGTTTCTCTCTATAAATACAGCATCACATTATTGTACTTCTCCCTAACCTGATGTCAGGAAGCTTCTGCATGTGGAGGCATTTTTCTCATCATGGAAAGCACAAGATTCCCTTGTAAGCACACTGATGTTCGGTGTTCTCTTCGTAGAGATTGAAGGAAGTGCCAGAGCACATATATTTAAAGAAGAGCTGTCTAACCCCCAACAGAGCTAAACCATTTCCTATCTCTCCTGTCAGATAAGAAATAATTCCACCAGTATAATAAGGGACATTTTGGACTTAGCCCTTAAAGACTATGTGGTTTGAAGAATGTTATGACTTTTGTGGATTTCTTGGCTTACTAACTTAATTTGAAAGTATTTTTAGAGATGCATGGGCCATCCTTTGCAGGGCAAGGCAGCAGGGGAGGGATGGTGATGTTAGGACCTTGTCAGCTGCTGACCATAATTATTTCCTAAAGGCTGTCAAGAGTCAGGTGTAACTTAGCTCAGGACAACAGCTCTGTAAAGACCAGGGAAGCAGAGCTCAGCCTAAGGACTCGCCTACAGCAGAGCTGTGTGAGCCTGGTGTGTGCCATGGACCCCCAGGGACAGTTATGATCCAATAACACCCTGGAGAGGAAGAGATGCAATAATGAAGTAAATATATTGAATGGTAATAACAAAACCCATGATAACAGTTATGAGTAGTAAGTACATCACTTACCATCGTTAATAAATACTGGTTCACTCCATTCACTCCAGACCTTGTTTGCTATGCAAGTCTCTTTCTTTACCCTTACTTGTGCCGCACATTTTTTTTCTGGCTTATGAAATGAATACTTATAGTTCTCTGCAGTGACATTTACAATCTATCAAGAGAGGTTTCGGGGATTATTTTAAAATATTTTTGCATTGCAGTTCAAACAGATAGAAACTAGGGATGTCAAATACTACAATTTACATCTTTAAGTAGCTGGAAGAGATTTCAGAACAAGTTCTTATGTCCATATACAATTTAACACTCATCTGATCTGTGTTAAAACTCAAAACTGAACATAAAGAGAGACTGGAACTGATAAGATGGAAGGAGGTATGGCAGGACATTAGGATTTGAAAGCACTGATTCTCCTATAATTTTTTATCACACCACATATAGGACAAACATAGTAACTGCAGAACTGCAAGTTTCAAGATTTTGGTGTGGGTAGAGTGCTACACTTGCTTCTGTGGTAGAATAAAATCTTGCATTTTTCATCTGAAAGATGTCCACAATTTTTCTGACCATCCTGGAACATCTTTAATTGTGCCTATGAAAAAAAGCACATCACTTCAAAAGATCAAACCCAAACATAGAGTGATGGAGTTTAAAGCAGAGGGATCTCTAAATCATCCACCACTTTTAAATACTGAAGCAAAGTTCTGTAAATAAACAATCTTAAAAATTTAAGACATAGTAAAAAAAAAAAAAAAAATGACAGAAAACTCTTGCTTGTAGAAAAAGTGATGTTAGAAGGCTGCAAAGTAGAAAGTATGAATCTCATCCATGGAAAAGCATGGAATCTCTGCTTCCTTGGTGTTGGGAAAGTATGATCTGTTCTCCTCATACTGACTGACAAGGTGTGGATTTGACCCTATGCACCATGATGCTTCTTTCTCTTCCCTTCAGGACTTTTCAAGTTCTGGGATCTATTAATATTTTGTGGTGCTCAAAGCACAGTATGAAACTTTAGGTGAAACTCAGCATCTAGATGGGCAAATTATTCACAACCTGCATCTTACATATGATATGTTGATCATATATACTTAAATAACATTTGACCTTTGCCTAAGAACACAGAATGGTTGACTCAGTTTGTGGTTCATAGTAATCCACAGACCTTTTTTTCTTCTGTGTTGACGCCTAGATTTTAATTCCTTATTTTGTGTTGACATATTTGACCTGTATTTCTTAATCATAGGATTTTCCTTATTACTGAGATTCACCTTGTTGATTTCAGACTTAACCAAAATTTCAAATTCTAATTTTTTTTCCCATGGTACTTGACAATATTTCCTAGCTTTCAGAAAATACTTATTTTTCTATAACAAAAAAGTGAATATGGTCTATGTGATATTAATGTATGATTCAAATTTAATATAGAAGACAAAAATTTCTAATTCACTTCAATGCAAGCCTGACTATGAAAGATTTTATAAAATGTATAGATTTTTTATTTTTACCAGAAAGACAAGTTAGATTATTCATTAAAGACAATGGGATTTCTTTAAAGTTTATTTGCGATTAAAATCTGTTAAATTTGAGGAATGCCTTGTTTTTATAGAAGTAACGTTATACGGACTAACCAGGGAAACTGATTACCTTATGATCTGTTATTTTCACTTGGTACAAAAAACACTTTTTCCTTGCTGAACCAATAGTAGGTGGAGGTTTCCAGTGAATTTTAATACTTCTGTTTTCAAGGGAAACTGAGACGTTGATTGGTGGGTTCAGTTTCTCTGAAAAATAAGGAACGCAGAGAGACCTTCTGTACCTCATGCTCTTCCTCATATTTAAACTGATGTAAAATAAATGAAACTGCACTTGTCCTTAAAATACACAGCTGAGTGTTTTGCAGTTTGCCACACTGAAAGGGGACATTCTAGTGAGCGACATATTTTTTTTGAAGTTGCTGTTCAGTAAGTATCTCAAAATAAAGGGACATAGTTGGGGTTTTTCACGTATGTTTCTAGGAAAGTCAGAAAGAGTGTGCAGGAGAAGAAGGCCCTCTCCAGCATCTGTGTTGGTGTTGAGGAGACCTTGAGTCTGGCTCCATGTCATGTAGGATACATGTGTTTTGTCTACCCACAGGCCTGGTATTATTACTTTAAAATAATGGAATTTAATCTCTCACAGAGGGGTTACAGAAGGAGCACTTAGAAAGTCTTCATAGAATCTTAGAAGGTTTTGGGTTGGGAGAGATCTTAAGGACCATCTAGTTCCAAATCCCCTGCCATGGGTAGGGCCACCTGCCACTAGATCAAGTTGCTCAAATCTCCATTGAACCTGTCCTTGGACACTTCCAGGGATGGGGCATCCACAATTTCTCAGAACAACCTGTTTCCCAGGGAATTTGTCTGATCCAATACATGAAGATTTCTGCAGATGCTTAAGAAATCTCTCTCTCCTATAAAAGGGCAAGTAGGCATTTGCTATGGAGGAAGTACAAGATTGGAAGCGAGGGACATTTAGGTCCCCAGGATTTCAGCCTTGGATTCATATAAGCAAGTCTACAGCTGTTTTTTAGCATGGTAAGTGTTAGGGGATTTATCCTAAGTGTGTGCTCAGTACTCAGGCATCCTCAGTCCTTCGCAGCTGCTGCTGCATTTCTGTGAAAGGAAGAACTCCAGCTGGAGTTTTCTGAAAAAGCCCTCCCAGCAGAGGCAGAAGTGCATGGCAAGTTTCTGCAGGCAGGGTCAGCAAGGTCTGGCGATGACACGGCTGCAGTGTGGTGCCAGTGAGAGAAGCCAGCTCCATGCAGCCTTTGAGGGTGGGGGCACCCTGTGAGCCATGAAGAGTCACGAGCAATGAGAAGAGTGAGAAGCAGGGTTTTTTTGTTTAGTCTATGAAATACTGCTGCCACCATTCTCCCTTCTGTTTGGATGTCAAGAATAGGCAGCAATCTCTTTTCATCCTTTTGTCATATGTCAGATTATAGCTGGCTCTGAGTGCAGAGTAAAGCTTTAGGTAAAGATACAATTCTATTGTCTTAGTAAAGGTTAGATGAGATCTAACTCAGAATAAAGTTTTAGAGTTTTGAATTATATTTTTGCTATCCCTTGAGCTATGACTGATTCCCAGGTTTCAGGTCTGAAAGACAATCAACATGTTAATGACTTAAAAGGCATTTGAATCTGCAATCTTTGCTAAAATTCAGGTGAATTTCTTACCCATGAGATTAATTCAAACTTCCCAGAGAAGTTAGAAAAAGTAATTTTATATGATCATTCAAAACTGTTGATAATTAAAAATAACTGCCAAGATATTTTTAACTTAAAAATAAATAAAAATGCTACTAATGTTTGAGAACATCCATATTCTTAAATTAAGGTTATAAATGAGACTTGTGACTATTTATGCTCTTTTTCTTAATCACACTTGCTCAGCACTATAAAAAAGGATAGAAGAAAAAAAAATTGAGAAACGAGCATAATGCTTTAAAATATTTTTTTCTCACATTAGCTTTTTCTTTTAATTAAAATTATAGATAAACAAGGTTATTTAATCAGACAAAAAATTAAAAAACCTTCAGCCCTAATCCATTTTGTTTCATCTTTGTGTAACATTCACACTGAGATGAATGCCTAAACAGTTAGAATTAGTATGACTTTGTCACACCTATTTCCTTTTTTGCTTTCTATGAAGTAACCAATAAATAAACTTTTCATAATATACAATAATAGACAATACTTACCTATTGTCTGAGGTGTGAAAGCTTTGTAATAAGACAGTCCTCTTGAACCATTTTTCAAATTTCTGACAGTTATATTTAAATTTATTTTCCTTGATGGTTGGAAATGTATTTCTCTCATATTGCAGCCAATATTTTTGTTACTTGCATTTTTTATATATTTCTGGCATGCAAAAACTTTTCCTACATGTCTGTGAGGAGGAGATATAATTTTTTTAAATTGAAGACTTAGGTCCAAAATCATGGTTTCATACTTAACTTGCTTAATATCCTTACCTGTATGAGGTAAAGATCTGGATATCTTCAGGAGCTTCTGCTTTAATGTTCCAGGTGCAATTGAAAAAAGAAATGTTATATATGATGCACGAAAGATTCTGAATGTAGACTGCAAAAAAGAAATGGTAAAGAGATGTGTTTATTTTATATTGATTTCCTAATATCAACGTGATGGTTGCCTTTACAGACCCACTATATTGGCTTATTTCTAGAAGCATGAAAAAGTACTATGTGAGAAAAAATAGGTCTTTTTGCTTTTAGACAGTGAAAACTGGGAAGCACATCTGCTACTAATACCAAAGCCTTAGTAACCCACTTAAAAATAAATTAAAATCTCTGATCTTTTAAGAATTGCTAAAATCATGTGATACTAAAGGCAATCTTCATGAGACATGAGTTTCTAGGGAAAATGAAAAGACTGGGGTCATACTGACATCTTGCTCAGCAGAGCTGGAGTTTTCTGAATCTGAGCACATTTAACAAAGGAAATAATTCTGCAATACCTCAAGGTATTATGAAACATATTCTTAACATACCTGAAAAAAAAAACGTAGCAGAATATTGGGATTGCAGAAAATGACATTTCAGAACTCTCCAAGTAAAGCGGGTCATTGTTGTAAACACCTGCACATCCCAAAAACAAGTTGGAAATAACTGACCTGGAGGTGCCTTGTAAGTAAATTCTGTCCAGTCACTCTCCTTAATTATGTCTTCTGTTTCTTTTGCAAAAAGTTGTGTCTTAACCTTAGCATTAAAACCAGAATGTAATTTAAGATGTATTATCTTTTCCTTCTCCTCCAGTCTTTCCTAAGACAAGAAAGAAGAAATTCCATGAAGGTAGACTGTTGTAAGTATTGAAAGGGAAATTATGCAAGCTCATCTACTGAATGATATATTATTTTACTTTACACTTTGTGCAACCTCCAAAGAACTTACTTTTTTTTCTTTAGTGGTATTGAAGAACTTATAAATCAAAATATACTTCACAGTGTATTTCCTGGTTTCTTCTTTTGTCAGGTTATTGCTCCAAGACAAAATAACTCTTGAATCATTCTTGGTGGCCCACAGAATATTATGTAGTCTAAGTGCATCTGCAATTAAATTGATATTACATAGAGAGAGGATTTTCCACTGTGTACACAAAGAAATTGTCTCTCAGCAAGGCTTGCATGCCCAGTAGCTCTACCAGGACCTTGGTTCTTGCCTGCAGCAGGAATTTCAGAGCTTTGTTGATTATGACTTTCAGCAGTGGAAATCATGCTGCTCTTTGCAGCTCTCAAAATTAATGGATTCATTTTTGCATGTCTTGGACACTTCTCTTACTTCAGGTCTCTGTTTCTCTCTGTGGGCTGTTGAAAGTGCCTTGGCAAGTTCAGATTAAACATCTGGGATGGTTAACATAGGATGAACTGTTAATACTTTACTTACCCTTTATGTCTTCTTGTCCACTTGCCAGGATTGTGGAAAATAGTGTCTTACACTGGAAAAAGCTTAATATCAGCAGGACAGAATTGGCTGTAACACATGCCATAGCAAAAGTTTTGGGCCACAGGTCTGAGGAAAGAGATTCTTTAATTCCAAGTTTGCTTGAGAAAGTAGTTAGAACATCACGTTTTCATTTTTCACCTGTGAAATATTAGGAAAGGGTTACCTAGATGCTTAAAAGGTGTGTAAAGTACAAAAAGTAAATATGAAATGACATAAGTTTGACAGGACTCGTTGACTGGTGCCTGCTGTTCGCAGGATGTTTGTATTTGAGCCCACTCTTTAACTGGGTGTCAGGCCAGAGAGAACATGTGCCATGGAGCACTGGTTTCGAGTGGCAGCACAGCTCCAATTGCAAGCCAGCACCACAGATACAACACTTCTGACACTGCAAGTGGTTTAGGTAGGGCCCACCTGACATAACCATGACTAGATATAAGTCCAGTAACTCTATTTGTGTGTGTTACTTGGCCTCTTGTGGTCAGAGAGAACCATCATTCCTAGACTGTGACTTGTGTTACCTGGTGTAGGAGGATATGGACCACAAGAAGAGATCAATCCTGCTATTTAAAACGTATCAGCAAGAGAATTTCAGGTGTTTTCTAAACTTGGAATATGGTGAGTGAACAGATTCAGACTGATCAAAGCTGGTTTCAGCAAGGCAGCATTTCTCTGAAGAGTCTCATTCAGAGGTTGCTTAAATGTAAAAGAATATTTGATACCTTCTGTGTTCATATGCCTTCAGAGACTTTCACTCACTAACTGATTTCTCTTGGCTCTGATTGTTTTCACTTTTAAATTTTCAGAAATATTGTATTCAGGGATCAGCACCTGGAGCCATGTCAAAAGGTTCACAATACATTGGCTAATAAGTGGCACTGGTCATGGTAGAGGAAAATGTGTGAATGTTCAGCAAACCAAAAAAATCTGCAACGAGGTTTTCTGGAAAAAAGAAACACAGGTACACTTAAAATTACATCCATATACAGATTAATTTATAATGCTATTTTATCACAATGCAGTGAAAAAAGACCACTTAAGGAATGCTGCCCTTGTTTATGAAGTGCTGTGAAAAAATCATAAAAATTTGTAAGGCAGAGGTTTCCCCATCTGGGTCATTCTGGAGTGATCTCAGCAGTAGCACCAGCAGCAGCTAAAGTACACAAGTCACACTGCACATGGCCAGCCAAAAAAAGAGTTAATTCTCCTGCTTGGTGTGCCCAGGTAAGAAGCCAGTTCTGGTTGTCTGGAGGGGAAAGGGGTGAGCTGTGCCATTAATCGTGCTCCTAGAACACATGTGGTGTGTGGCAAGAGGAAAGAGTCAGGGAAAACATAAAATAAAAACAAGGAAATGTTGATGGTTTAATATTCAACATGTAGCGGCTCATCCTTCTCCATGGAATGGAGCTATCAAAACCAGTCCTAGAAATATGTAAGTACTTTATTTAAATTAGCAGAAAGGGAAAAATGAGGATGGAAAGCACTAAGCAGATGAAATACTTGTGGCTAATATTAACATGATTTTTTTGGAAAATACAAGTCAAAACGGGATGTGGAACAGGAAAAGGAACAAAATAAATCTTACAGTAACAACAACTTTTGGTGTTAGAACCAAAAAATAGATACAATTTGTGTGTTAATATAAATGTATTTAGTTGGAGAGAGGACACAGGCAGACAAGGAAGGTTTTTAAAGGAAGTCTAAACAAGCTTAGAAAAAAGCCAACCAACTTGAGTCAAAGAAAGATATTTCAGGTGAGACCAGTGCTGTTTCCCCAGGGTGAGTTGCTCCTAGGAGTACCTTTTGTGCAGGAATGAGGGGCATTTCTCCACTCAGTGTGCAGTGAACACGTGCAGCTTCTCCCACCGATGCTGTGACGGTGGACAGTGTGAGCAGGCTGCAAATAGCACCAGGAAAGCAGGTACATGGAAAGCTACCAAAAAGTGTTAAAGATGGATGCACACATCCCTAATTCAGCAGCTGTAGGTGCTGGGGGAACACTTAGGGAATGGGCTGCAGGAGGTGACCAGAGTTGTGGATTACTTCTGAGTAACATCTCCTGTTCTCGCTGCTGCAGGCAGAACAGCAGAAGGACAGCTGGGCTGACCTCACAGGGTATTTCTTATGTTTATATACAATTAATTAGTCCACAAACCCACAGTAAAGTGAAAGCACTGCAGCATAATTACACCCAAAGTGACCAGGAGGGAACAAAACCCGTCCATACATAAAAAGCTTTTGATTCACAACTTGTCAAAGAACATGTATTTTCATTTATGCCAACATAGATGTGCTGAAAGACAGAACATTTCTTCTCAGACATATGCAGACAGGACTTTGCATTCTTCATCCTGTGCTACAAAGAGGTTTGAGTTAGCATATGGTGCTGAAATTCAGTCGATGATGTGAAAAATAAAATTCATTGCCTGACAATTTTTTTTTCTAATAAGACTCTCTAGCTCTTTTGTCTCTGAAAAAGTGCATACTAGCCAAATATACTTTCAAACACTCCAGTTAATCTAGTGGGATAGAAATTGTCTCAATAATCCAAATCATCTAAAAAATAGCCATAATGAAAAAAAAATAACAAAAAACAAAAAAACAAAAGCAGAAACAAAAAACCACAAATTATTTCCAAGCAAGGTCCTGTCAAAAATGGGCATTTAAAAAAAAATAATTTTAAAAAATACTATACATATTTTACCACTTCTTTTTAATTTATTTATCCCCTTTCTTTCATTTCTGAGCTTCAAGTACAGCTAATACCTGTTGGTTGGTGCCCAGCAATGTCTGTTTTACAGTAGTGGGTTGTTGGAGTAAGAGAAAGAGAACTGACTGGAGCTGCCAGCCCATCTACCACCGCAGCTGCAGGGGTTGTTTGTTCAATGCCCACCTGGTGAATTTGGGAAGTAGACAGAGAAAGAAAATGAAAATAGCTAAAGCAAGTTTCACAAAACTTAAGAGCAGTTAGTTCAAGTGGCAGGAAATTAAACTATTTGATTTTAAATCCACACTATACATGTGTTCGAATAAAGCTATTTTTAAAATAGTTTCTGGGGCTGATTAATACATCATCCTATATTTTTTAAGAAATAGTTTTTATATACATATATTTTCTTTGAAAAATAGATAATAAAATTGTCAAAAAGGACAATTTCAGGTGGTCTTCAAAACTATATTATGCCAAATTTGGAAAGTAAATTCAACCATTAAACAATGAAATGTTTTATTCACTGTTCTAATGCACAGTCTTAGATGAAGGGAATAACTGGGACTGTTTGTCTGATTAAGACTACCTAAAACTTAAACTTCATTTAAGATTGTCGGGTCATACTTTTCAACGCCCCCCCCTTCCCATATTTAGTTGTAGAAAATGTAGAAATTGATCAATGAATGATGAAATAAGCAATATAGGTCAAATAAAGTTTAAATCTCTTGGTAGAAGTAGAGTCAAAAGAGGAGGACCATTTATACTCTTTTTTTCAAAACTTACCTTAGTTTTAGTGCTTGTTAAACCCTGGGTACCTATGCATAGTTTTGCCTGAGAAGGAGGTCAGATCAGCACTGGAAAATGTCTTGATTTAGGGCTACAATGAGAAATTGATTCAGGAGACTTCCCTTTTCACAAGGCACTCCCTCAGAAAAGCCCATTGCCAGGGGCCACTTCCCACTGAGGGGCTGAAGCACACCTCTGAAGAAACAAACATGGACTGGAACCTCTCTCAAAGTCCTTGGACCTCTAAGGAGACACATCTCTGCATGACTAACTCAAAAGTCAGAGCCCTTACTATTTTGTCCTTTTGGTATATGGAAGAGAAAGGTTTCCAAATATTTTGTATATTGTAATGATCTTTTAAAAAGAAGTAAAATTAAAGAAGAAATTAAATCACATTTGTGAAATTAAAATCCCAGGAAGATCCTACCCTACTTGACATTGTTCTCTTGGTTTTTAGCTAATATACATCTTTCAGAGTGCAGAAAATCAAAAAAAAAAGGTCACAGAACTAATAAGGAAAAAGAACAAATAAATCTTGCATTCTGAACAGGTAAGACTATCTGTTTAACTGTTCAGATCTGAAGATTTGCCCAGCCTAGTCTCTGAAATTGTCCTTTTAAATGGTTTGCTTTATAAAGTAAGTTAATTTGCAGTCATTGCAAATTCAATTCCAAGACACACTGACAATTTATGAATGTCATTCTTGGGGGGAGTTGACTGACTTGATAATAAGAGGGTTTGAAAACAACCACTTTATTCATACACACTGAGATTTTGAATTCCAGCTTTCCATTTAAGCCGTATTTGGAGGGGCAATAACAGATAAAAAATGGGTGGGTTTTTTGTTTGTTTTTACTTGATATTTTGGCTTGAAACAGATATGCCTCATTGTTCACATTAAAAAGTTTATTCACTAAGGATCTGACCCCAGGTTTCAGTGCAAAAATGAACCTAAGGTGTCAAGACTGCATTCTTTATTTCTTTTTCAAAAATTGCCAAATTTGGACAAAATATTTCACAATCCCTGATATAAAGGGCTGAAGAGATAAAGTAACACAGTTTTTTATCATTTTCTAGCTGATGTGATCCTTTCCAGAGCATAGAAACTGGCTCTTTTGCTTTGCTTTTCCCCATCTTTAAATGCTGGACACTCAGCAGAGAAATGCTGGAAAAAGGAAGAATCCCATGAAACACCTTCCATGCTTTTCAGTGAAGTGCTAAAAACCTAAAGATCTGCACTCTGATCCCAGGCAGAGGCTGTTAAACTTATGTATGGAAATAGTTGTATTCTTTCAGAATATGTGTTAAAAATGCATGTTTCATAGAATATATGAGCAAAATAATCCAGCAATAGAAATGTCATAGAGAAGATCAATAGAATATTTTGGCTTGTTAAGAGTAAAGTATTAAAAACTGCTTCTTTGTCATTTGGGTCCCTCTTTCTTTCAGTAAAACACCTTCACAGTGATTACTCTGAATTATATCTGGATTTTCCATATATGTAGATTCAATAAGCTAATCTTGATCTTAGATTAGAAAAGGATATATTTAGGCCCTTTTTTTTTTCTTTTTTGTTGTTTTTGTTTGTTTGTTTGTTTGTTTGTTGTTTTTGTTTGTTTTTTTTTTGTTAAGGCTAGATAATACAATTATTCAAGGGAAGGCTAAACCAACCTTGAGTGTTTGAATCCAATTGCTTCCTTGTTCTGGTGTTAATCAGACATGATCTTATGGTGGGGATGTACAAAACCCACATTTTTCTAATGATGAACTAAGATAAAGGAAGGTAAATGTTTCTGAAGAACTTTACTATATTTAGAAGTATGTTTTATTTAAATGAGAAGTGTGTGACTTGGAATCTCAAATCCAATAATAATGGTGGAAAGCCTGACTACAAGCCCAATACTGAATTTTTAAAATACAGAAAACTTAATTTCCCCTTGTGTCCTCTGTTTATCAGATAAAAAAATGTAAATTTTGTCTGGTTAATGTGTGCTTTGTACTTTGAATTAATGGTAGCACCTCAACAACTGCAGTATGTTTCTTCCTCTTTTCTTATACCATAACTCACTGACTTCAGACAAAAGAAGTTAATTCCTTTACACACATTTAATTCCATTAAAATTTTAAATAATTAAAGATTTTTATTTTATTTTTTAAATTTTTGTATGTCTTTAATTTATTCAGGAAAGCAGGAATGGTAGGAATTCAACACTTTTTCCATCCTTAATAGACTCACACTGAGTTGCTTAACAGTCTCAGTCCATCAGTGATGCATTGGAACCACATATGGATTTGGGCTGATCAAAACAGCAAGTCATGTAACTAAAAATAAAACAGTGCAGTGTGCAGCTACTTCACCAGGGTTGAGGTGCCTGTGGAGAGGAATGACTGCTCACACTCCTTAAACCTGTGCTTTAAGGAGTGTTTAGTACTTGGCAACCATTTCTGTCCCACCCCTCTGAACCCTGTGTGGAGCCAGTGAAGTCCCATGCATGTGGCTAAAGGACAAGGTCTTTTCCTTCTGACTGTCCCTGCAGTCTAGTTTGTTGTGTCAACACAGATAGTGTTTGCAAACATGTGCTGGGGATATTTGGGGTGCCTTGAGTTCCACCTCTGTTTACACCAAGAGAGGAAGAGGAGGGAAACTCATCTTTTGCTTTGTACTGAAGTAAAAATGAAGTTTCAGAAATTTGGGCTGTTAGTGAGAGATTTCACTGCAAAGGAGTAGTGAGGCAGGCCTTAAGGACAGCAGTAAGGTAAAGGGAGTGTTCTGGAAGTGATATGTGCTTGTTAACAGAAGGGAATTTTGAAATCACAGCTTTCTACTGCAGTGACTAAATTTCCACTATCTGGGTCTCTTAGTTCTGTTATTTTAAAGCTGATCTCATGTTTTTGTTTCATAAAATAGGGATGGCAGTTGTCCATGCAGCCTTCTACACTGTGTCTGCAGTCTCAAAAGGTATAAAATTAAAAAAGTGTTCCAAATCACACCAGATATATCTGAAATAGCTAATTACTTCTATTCTGCCATTTCTTTTCTCATGGATCATTTTGTAATACCATCCAAACTATGTGTATGTACATATACCAGTGCAAGGCTTGAGAAAGTAATTTCCTGGAGGAGGTATCTCTTTGCTTTCTGAAAATTATTGTCTGCAACAAATGTTGTTCACAGTGAAACTCAACCTTAGGCACAATGCCTCTGTTCCAGTTTCTCCCAAATCCTACAGGCAGAGATTTATGAGATTGCAATGTGCAAGTTTGGGGTACACTGTAGGGTATGGTGACTTTGCATCAGGAGTGAGAAAGAGTCCTATAAAGATGTCCAATACTATATAGCCATATTGGCTATATATTTGCCTTAGCTAATCAAGAGGGATCAATGAAAGATTTCAATTATAAGCATAGTGCTGTTAGTGTTGTGATTACAAACCTTTAGACTAAATCAGACCCATTTAACACCTGCCTTAGGATATGCACTGCATATAATGGGAGAGATGGGGGAGGGAGTGAATAGATAAAAACAGAACCCTAATCTTTCCTGAGTGAGGAACTGAGGCGCAGAGAAATTATAAAAGTTTTCCAAACCACACCAGATATATCTGAAATAGCTAATTACTTCTATTCTGTCATTTCCATTTTAAATTTAATGGACTACATAAAAAAAACCTCCTAACACTGGTCAGAAGCTGATGTCTCATTATGCACACGAATTTCTCTGGGGTGATGGTCAGACTACTGATGTATCACAATAGTTGTGACTACAAGCAGCCTAAGAGAGTAAGGCTTAAAAGAATGATTTATCTTTTATCATTAAAACAATAGCTATGCATCCTGAATATTTTCAGGAAGAGATCCTTCTGTATTATTTCAAGGGAACTGGTGAAACATAGCCTAATATAGAGAAAATTCCTAGGCACTTCAGAGCATATATATCATCACCTGATTATTAATTTGTGCACCTATTCCTGATCAGATATTCAAGTGCTGACAGCAGAATAGTTAATGTCTGCATAAACCCTTTAAAACATAGCAGATTTTAAAAACAAGAGACTTTAAACAAGAAAAATTTTCTCCATTCTACTCCCTTCATGGAGCATTTTTTAATTATCTCCATGCTGCTTCTATACAATTAATATAAGAATGTCCTTCAGAATGATTAATTCTATTTTCCTCCCCTGTTGGTATGCAGAAAACATTACAGGTATTCAAAAACACTCCCTCCAACATTTTCAAACTTCAGGTCCTAATTTTCATAATGCCAGTAGGACTGGCACTGGCAAAAGCATCTATTGATTTACAAGCAGTTATTAAAAATCTGCTTCCTGACTAGATTTCTGATATTAAATAAGGAGTCTTCTAGTGCTCATGTAGGGTGCTCATGGACTAACCAAGTATGGCAGCATATATGTGCAGATGACATTCCCAGCAAAGACAAGTATGTCAGTGCTCATTATGAAACCAAATATGGGGAAGAAAAAAGTCTATCCATCTGCTATAGCCATCATTCTAGGAAAATTTTCTTACCTTGTAACACTCCTCCCAGCCAAACTGTCTGTCCAAGAGCACAACAGCGAAGACCAGCATTTAACACTCAGTTGAAAGGAAATGACTCTCAGCCAAACAGACTGGTGGTATAAAATTCATCAGAGACAGGCAGAGGGAAAATGTCCATCCATCTGCCAAGTGAAAGTAAATAAACTACTTGTTTCTGGAACAGCTTTTCTGCTCACAGTTTCAAAACATGTCATCTCCTTCACAACTGAACCATCTAAGAAAATAATTGTTCTTGGTTACTTCACCCAGAGAGATATTCAAACATTCATTCTGTATTAGAGAAAGATACATTTCTAGACGCTCTGATCATCAGTCTTAATTATTGGTCAATATTGATAATTGTGCCTGTTCAAACTCGTTACTACTAACCTGGAACTCATTAATACAAATTCTTCCACTAAGGTCTTGTGGTGTCTCAGCCTCTGCTCAGGGTGGATACGCTGAGAAAGAAAGCCCACTGAAGGCAGTTGTGAGAGACTGGAATGAAAATAGTAAATGACTCAAAACAATTGGTCATTTGCAAAAGCTTCAGGTGCTTTACTGACCATGCTCAAAGTGATCATCCAGGTGCAGAGAGGGTGCACAGCCACCACCAGGGGCTACAAGCTGGGGTTTGAGCCAGGTAAGGGAAGAGGCCTATAAGAAGCAGATCGAGTGAGGTGGAATAGTGCTTTTGCCATGTCATGTATCCTCCCTTACACAAGAGACTGGAGTGAAAACCCCCTTCCAGGGACGTGCTAGGGGATTCAGATGTGACCTGAAGATATTCATCTCTTCTGATGGGCCATAATTGGCTCAACTACGGTGAAGAAAGAGGCAGCTGAAATGTCTTAGAAGATGTTATAAACCACCCAAGACTCCTTACTGCCCTGCAATCCGCAGTCTTGCATCAGACAGTGTGACGCTCCTTGCTTCATGGGTGGTGTTCCAGCATCCCCACCGAGCCTGAGCATATATTAATCCATTGAGCTTTGTGGTTTTTGGGTTTCCCCCATCCCCAATGGACCGAGACTGTGACCATCACTTTGACCAATGGGCATAAAGGGTATCGAAATTGCAACAGTCAAGGCTTGTTTTGGGATCCACGGGTGTGATATCTTTCTACTCTTATCCTTTCTTTCTTTTCCCTTATACATTTTCTCAAGTGTTATTTTTATGCTTCTATATTACTATGGATAATAACCAAAATATATACATACCTGCTTTCCATTGCAGCCAACTTGTTCTAAAATAAACCCTACATATTTATATTTATATTTATATTTATATTTATATTTATATTTATATTTATATTTATATTTATATTTATATTTATATTTATATTTATATTTATATTTATA